>NC_089147.1:9143648-9251148 GCF_009819655.1 Sylvia atricapilla
GAGAAACCCAGCACATAAACCACTTCTAAACTTTGTTGTGAGCTGCATGTAACACTCTGACAGCAGAGCTGACCCTACATGCTTGCAGCTGTTTCAATGAGTAGCATTTTTCCTGTGGATCCTCTTATTCTACATTCATCACCCTCTTACTATTTCTTAGCTGCGGCACCAGTACCACATCTTTTTAACTGAGTTATTTGTTTCCATGTAGAGAAAACAATGACACATTTAGGGCCAAAATCAGCCTCCAGGGACAACATAGCAAATTGGCAGTCCACAGGGATGCCAAAACCCCAAAAGTACTAAGGCACACATGAAAATTCAGTGCTCAGGTCCTGCCTAATGTGGGGGGAATTTAAAAGTCACCAGATTTTTGTTTCTTTGAACATCTTTTGAAACACTTTATGGCTTAAGTTCAAGGGCTTAATATTCCTCTCAATTTGCAATATTTGTAAGGGATTGCAAATAATGAATTTAAAAGTTATTATAAAAATACGAACTTTATCACATCATCAGTGATAGACCTTTGTTGGAGTTGCAAGCTTAAATATAAGCCAAATGACCTCAACCTGCCTAAAGGATAAGCACAGCCACTAGGAAAAGAGAAACAGCTCATTTACACACAGGTAGATGAAACTATGATATATTATATCAGCTGAAAGCATATATAAATTAACATTTTTACAGTTTCTGTTTAAAAAGTGGAATATCACATCAGAATTTAATACACTCAAAATATTCCAACATGCAGTCTCAACATAGTCAGGCCAGTATTAAAAATCTAGACTTTTTAATGCACTATAATCACACATTTGTTGCTGAACTATTACTTAGGATCTCTTTCCAACCAGCAACAAATAGATAAGTATCTTTATATACCTTCATTAAGGGCCTAGTGTGTAATGCTTATCAGTACATATATCAACACTGGAAGATTTAAAAGAGACTCAACACATGGGCTGTAGCCACAACTATATTTTAGGTAAGTGAAGCATTTTCATGATCTTGATGAGAGTGGAATTGCTTTGAATAAGCAGGAAAAAAAGGCTGATTTTAAACAAAAATTTGTTAAATTGAGTGTTGGATTTGCAATCATATATTAAGCACCATCCTAAGGTTGCTCTCTTTTCAAAACTAGCTACAGTTCTTAACCAGGTTACATCTACTACGATAATGCAGGATTGGGAGTTAGTCACAGGAGACAGGTTCACTCTCTACATCATTTGGTCTCTGCTTTACTTATATTCTAAATCACAGAAGGTCAGACACTGCTTGATATTCATACACCCTGCACAGCACAAGGAAAGTGCAAAGACCCCTCTTCCCTCATGAAACTCTGGCAACTTACAGGCTAATTGTCTGTGGGTGAATTCAACACACATTAAGTCTTTTTATACCAGAACAAGCCCTCACTCCAACAAATATTAAGATCCTGAAAACACTCAGATAAGGACAAATATGTAAGAAAAAAATAGCCCCACACGCCATCAACTATGCCATCAATAATACAAAATATTTTACACCACTTGCACCTGAGTTGAAGAGTGGAAAAGAGAGGGAGACTCTGTCAGTGCAAGAGAATGATTCATGTGACCACTTTGTCTTAATTACTCAGAACAAGCAGTTTGTTGCTGTTTAGTGAAGAACAAAGGTATCAGCGTCCCCTGACAGAAAAATAAATAGCCATCATGGTGGTGAAGATGATGATGACTGCCAGAACAACAATCAAAATCCGGTTTTGGATGATCCTGGAAAAAAGCAGAAGAGACAAAAAAAATTGTAGTGAATAAAACAAAATAAATCAAAATAGCAGAATATATATAAAAATTATAAAATGAGGTGCAGAAAAAACTGGCAAAAGGACATATGCCCACAAATTCAGTATTCCCTCTACCATTCTGTGTATCTTGATTATTTTTTACTTTTCCCAATTTCCAGTGCTTCCAACCCTATCTTTATGTAGCTATTAAATCCAACTTCTGTATTCAAGAAAGAAGTAGACTTTTTCCTGAATTATGCATACATTTATATACATATTAGAATAAATTAAATAAATTATGTTCCAATTTATTAACCTCCCAAAAACAGATGAAAAAAATAGTGTTCAGTCAATGCAATCCAAGCAGGGTGGTCTGTAATAGTAAATATCATTATATTTTTTAAAACCATTCCGAAATCTTCACAGTGGTTTTAATCTGGAAAGAAACAATTTATTAATTTTCAAGGGATTTTACTATTAAGGAACAAGATTTCAAGGAAACACATGTCAATGAGATACTCACTTGTACTAAAACACCAAGGGAAAAGTACAAAAGGTAGTTTTGAAGAAAAGGATGATATAAAGAAGCAAGTGTCAAACTGTGAAGCTTATGTTGTAAAAGCATCTCTTGTCTCTGTAGCATACCTTTACTTATGGTAATAGGCTATGTTACATTTCTGTGCAGTATGAAAAAAACGGAGATTAGTGAAAATAAAAAGATGCCAGAAGTAGAAAATCCTAATATTTTTCAGTCATTTGTTTGAAGAAATTCCTGCTCCTAAAATCAGTCATCACATCACGTCAGGTTTTTCCTAAAATTAATAGGTCAATTAAAATTACTAAATCAAGAAACAGTAGAATTTGAGGCATTTTACAGGAGGATTTTGGATTTTAAGAATTCACTATTTGTTATTCCATTTTCACAGAGAAGGAAGAATATTTTCACAGGCTCTTCACAAATAGGGACTTTTGCAAAACATACTTGTACATAAAGCTTATCAACAGAATTGGAGAGGTACAGCAAAAAAAATCCCAACAACCAAATGCAATAAAAGCATCCCAAGTTATATATTTTTTTCTCATCCTTCTGCAAAACAAAACAAAATCTTCAAGAACCAAACAATAGTAAGAAGAGGTAAAACTGTGTTTTGAGAAACATCAGACCAAGTACAACTTGAAGACAGGGAGTGTAATGTGTTAAAATGAGCATATTTCACGCAGTGAAAGGGAGAAGAAACTCCAGAGAGAAGAGGAGAGATTTTCTTGGTAAATGTTTTTCATTTGGATGCGGGTGGATATACATATAAATTATACTGGAAAGTGTAAAGAAAAATGCAGTTTTAACCAACTCCAGCTCTCTCCTTGCTTACCCCCCACCTGAAGGAAAAGCAGTAAATGGATGGATGAAAACTGTCACATCAGACAGACACCCTCCCCTGTGACACTCTAAAAGGACTAGCTCTCTATCCTCCTGACAGGTTACAAAATGATCACATTTGCTGACACGTCTTCCGCAAAACTGCTTTAGTGTTTGTGTCCACTTTCCTAGCAGGAGATGAATGGGCTGCTTTGTCCTCATTTATCACTTAAAGCTGAACTAAGATCTGTCTCGTTTATTTTTCCCTTCCTCACTAGAAAGGCTCGACCACAGCATTAATTCTTTCGCGATGACAGCTAATTCAAACTTAACAGGCAATATTTACTCTGCCAAAAGGATGAGGAGAAGGGAGGGATGTTTCTCACTCTGTTTTTTTCCCCTAAAAAAAAGAAGTGTAGCAGGCTAACAAAATAAAGCTAATTAAGGGCTTTTGGTTCTTGTTGGTTTGCACTTCAATTTAACACCTGAACTTACAAGCTTCTCTTTTGTGGTGGGGTGTGACATTCTCTGCCAAACACCTGATAACAAACGATTTGCCCAGGCAAATGCATGAAAACCAGAATATATATTTACTCACTCGCCCTCATCACTCCTGAAAGGACACTCAGCAAAATTGAAACTCAGCAGTGAAATAGATTAAAAGCATGAAAACTCTTAAAACATTCAGCCTTAAGTAATACACTGTGCAGCTGGCTTGACAACCATTTTATTTGTGGGCTGTGGGCCCCAAGGCATCCATAATGCTAATTTACAAAGGATTAACTGTGAGTGAAACTCGCTTAATCTAACACATAGTTAGGCAAAGGCGTACATAACATACTGAGTGTTTAAATCAACTCCTCCTATCTCTAGCCCACCGAAAAAAAATCATTGCATCGTCTGAGAAGTAAAACCAAAGAAAAATAAAAAAGAAGCACTAAGTCCCCCAAATGCTATATTTTTAATACCCTATCAGTACACACCTGACTGCAAGATTATTTAAGCAGTGTCTCAAATCCTTTTCAAGAAAACACTGAGTGAGGCAAGCCACCACCTGTATCTGCTAATTGAAGGTTCACTTACGGTGTGAATCTAGGAAATACATATCAAAGTTCAATTTCTAGGAATCTGAATTAGTCTGCACACTGCAGCAAAAGAATATCATATTAAAAGGAAAAAATTAATCATGAAATAGGATGGATGTTATCAACAGATTCCTACACTGAAGCATTATATACTTTTAATATTCAAGCCTAAGTTAAAGATTAATTTTATATCTTTAAAAAAAGAATAACGTTGAGTTTTACTGTTTTCCTTTCAAGTGAGCAAGTAAAATTAACCTGACTGCATGCTGCCCAAAGGATGGGGCTGGGAGGAGAATGACAGAGCTCTTTGGCAGCAGCAGGACAATCCTGAAGAGGAGTCAGTGGTGCCTGTTGAAATCCGAGTCTGGGAGCTGCTGCTAAAACTGAGAACACAAGTTCTGGGTGTCAGCACATTTCAGATCTCAAAGTCAACAGGCAAGAACGACCCTTCAGAGTAAAGAAAAAACGAAGAGGAAAGAGAGTTTTGAGTGATCCAAGACAGTCAAGCCAGCTCACAGTTGTAGAACAATGGTTGGCATTGGCAGGACCCATCTGTAGGGAAGCCTATAGTACTGTCACAGCCAGACACTGCCAGTGGGTATTGCTCTAGGCAAAGCATCAAGGAATTTAAGTGGGGGAGGTGGTGATTATACCAAAGGAGAAGAAAATGGGGCCTAACAGTCACTACAAAAAAATCCCAAAGGCTAACATGCTCACAAAGAAGCAGATGATAGTCTTTTATCTCTATTACACCTTAAATTCAACAAAATCTGGTGAATGAGGAAGCCCAGATTTTTCTTTGAAAATGCAAAGCATGTTTACAGGGTAAATAATTTAGGAAAGAACATATACTTGAAAGAAGACACCCATTGAAACATCCATGGCTAAAATGCCTGAAGGCAAAAACTTGTGCATTTGCATGCTGCATTTTATTAAGTTAGCACACTGTAGCTTTAAAAGAATGCATGGCCAAATTAAGAGGAATGTGTGACTGAAACATCAAGGATTCCTCAAGTTTACATTATGAATCACAGTGCTGTTGATATGAGATGAATTAACCATTTAGTTGATGCAGCTTAGGCACTGAATTCACACCAAGTTCTGCTGGAGCCCTGCTCGGAGCTCGTTAACAGCCAATGTCTACTGTTCCTTTCATACTCGAGGCTCCAGGAGCACAAGGGCTCATTCTACTTTGAGTTAGAAGAGACGAAAAATCTGTGCTTTTAAACCAAGCTCCATCTAGTTTATTATGGACAGCAGCCCGAAATATTTGGGTGCAAAACCACACAGAAACTGTAACTAAAGCAGAGGCAAGGGCAATGTTAACTGATGTGCTGGAAGAGCACTCTGGACTAACAACGCAGAAAGCACATCCCTCTCCTCTCGAGTTTCCTTCTGCTCCACCTTTCCAGATGCCTGACCCTTTATCCTGGCTTCTGGTCACAGTGCCTAATCTCCAACCACTGCTGTGCTGGAGGGTGCCTCCAGCCAGTGCCAAATCGTGACACCATCTGCTTTTGAGCATCACTTCTTGCTGCCCAGGGCGACCGCCGCTCCCCAGAACAGGTCCCACATGTGCTACCAAACACTGATGTTCCCGGAAAATCTGTTCCCCTCACTCCTGCCCCGGCAGAAATTTCCACATTTCAAATCCCCAAAGGATTCGCGCCCGTCCGCAGCTTCGCACACACGTACACACAATGGCTCGGACTCTGTTTGTGCCATGTTTAGATCTGCCCCGTATAAACACAAAGCAGTTCCCAAATAAGCTTTTGCAAACCTTACATTAAGGATGCCAACCGTGTTTAAACCTTTTTATAAAACTGCATTCATTAGCAGGGGAGTGCACGACATCTATATGGGTTCAGCCTGATGTCTTGCACATGTCTTAGTGCCTGATTGACCAGCATTGAATAATGATGCCTTGCCATTAAGCACTGATGGTACAATAACAATTGTCATGAAAATTAGCAATCACAGTAACATGTTAACAAAAATGCAGGATATAAACGAACCAGTGCAGACTCTGGGTGCATAAAGAGTGTGTCCTTAACTTGAGGACTACAAATAAAATACTGCAAAAAATCTCCATCGGAAGCTCAACTCTGACACTGATACAAATAAAAAAAAAACCAACCCAAACAAAACCAAACAAATGGCTTGGGGGATCAGTTAGCACACATTCATTACAACACAGGGCTTTATTCTTAAAGGAGGCATCTTGAAAAATAGTGCCCTCAAGAACACAGACTGATTGATGGCAGAGCACTGTCCAACAGTGTTTCACTGTAATATGTATTTATGATTTAACTAGAAGTGATTCCTATCAGTTTACTGGACAGAAAGGCTTGTTCTCTGCACACAAGATCACATCTGAAATGGTCACTTTGAATACTTGGCTATTGCATTTTTTCTCCCCTTTTATTTCTGATTCACAGTTTTTGCTAACATGAAAGAAAATAGGTGCATGCAAATCAGTGGCGAATGATTTTTAAGCGTCCAATATTCACGTGCAAATCAGCAGATTCAAACAAACACTAAATATGGGTCTAGACATATAGGCAAAAACATACCAGGCAAAATGAAATGTGCATTTAAAGTAATACGGCTATACTCACATAGCTTCTGGACAGACACAATTATTACTATATATAAGGACATCCTTGTTATGATGAGTTTTGAAAAGGAAGCACTAAAGCCCACACAGGGGAATAAAACGTTATGATTGGTAAAGCAAAGCCTTAGTTACATAATGATAAATCTCAAGTTCTGGGTGTCTGGGAGCTGTTCAATCATTCCCGTCTTCAGGTTTAAGCGCGCTTTTCTTAAAGAAAATCAAATGAAAAGAATGGGACAGGCTGTAGTAAAAACATAAAGACATGGCAACCTCTTGTAATTAAAAAGAACCTTGCCTAACAGAATTACAGCTGGCTGGACATATCTGACTTGAGACATTTTTCATCACTAATGACTGAAATTAGCAAACAGAAATACCAGTGAAAAAATAAATAACTGCACAACTTGTATATGAGTCCTTGGGCCTCTTCTAGCTGACCATGGAAAAAGTGAGGAATTTGGAAAACACTCAAGTCTTTTCCTCTTTCGCACAAACTCTGAAAGTAAGTCCAAGTCTTTGTGTTCTCAAGCCAGAAGACCTAATTACATTGTAATTGACATTGTATATTTAGATATGAAAAGGCTTTGGGGGTGGTGGAGAGGGGATGGGACTGCCCATGGCTTACTGGGGATAAAAAGTCCACACTTCCTGAGGTCCACCTTGAGTCTACAGACTGAAGCAGAAGCCTCTTTCTTGTTCTCTGAATTCCTTCCCCAAAGGTGCCTCTTTGTAAGAACTTGGGAAAATCCATGAAAAATTTCTGAAAACTGAGCAGATAATGAAACGAAACCCTCAAAAATGGAGGTCTGGAGAATAAGAAAGGATGGACTTTTTCTAGCTAATTTTCTAGCAGGGTTTATTGAAAGAGCCAGGCTATACAGGGCACCTAAGATTTTGTTGATAGGGCTGAGGAATTGTGCAGTGCTATGTCCTCTAGCTTTAAAGTTCAGTCTTAAGGATTGAGGCTGTCTACTTGTAATAACATGGATACCAATCTCTAGTTATAATATTACACTCAAACCACATCAATGTGTTTCCACCTGGGCCCTGAATGAAAGAATGAGTCATGTAATAACAGGTGCAGGGAAGTAGTCACACTATCCCACTTTAAACATCTAAATTATATCTAGCTAATCTCTCTCAGCTCCCTGCATATGTAAGCTCGAGTCCTGCTCTGAACTGCCCTCTCTTTCTCCTGGCCATATATGCACCCCAGCAGTGATGGTCAGCTAGGTCAGCTGGCTGGGTTAGGTACCTACACATAGGAATGAATACCTCTAAAAGCTTGAACATGAGTCCCAAACAAGAAAGCTTGCTAGCTCTGAAGGCAAAATCACATAGAAAGTCATCAGCATATTGCAAAGGGTGTGTAATCTCCCATTAATCAGAAATATTGCAGAGAGGAAACTCACCAGTGAAGCAGAAGATGCTAATCAATAATTAGCCAGTAAAGACCTTGATCCATCATCTCCTTTTAATGGATCCTATATTTGCACATTAAATTTTGACCAGAAGCAAATATACTTTTCCTTTGACAGTTTTTCTGGAGGCGTAAAAGAAAGGATATCCCTCTCTTGGCTGAATGCCTGCTGAAACACATTAGCCTTCCTTGACTCAACTATGTTTTTACCTTGCTGTGTCATCTTCTAACAATATTGTCATAGAGATTAAAACTTAAAATTATTTTCATAATAATGAAAATACTTATTAAGAGATTTAATTCATAACAGAAATCTTGCAACACATTCCAAATGAACACCACTGGAGTATAGGGTTATTTGGTAGCCATCAGGGCTATCATGGCTTGCATTAGCCTTCTGTCAAGGAGCTGGCAGTCTCAGGAAATGAAAATTTTACCCAGATGATCAGTGGGGTGTGGGGAGGGAGAGTGGACTGACTGGCCTAGGAAGGAGAGAGATTTACAGGAATGATTGGAAATCAAATGTGGTAACAGGGAAAGTCTGATCGAGGGCCTAGATGTGGGACTAAAGGTCAAAATACAAAATGGAAGGATGCTGAAAATCTTGTACTAGCCAGATTTTTTCATTTCATTTTTCATGCTTATTTTTAAAACACATGGGAAGGCATTTCTAAAGGATGAAAAGTATCTTTCTGCTCCTGAGAGACCCTGACACGGAACTTTTCTCTACATGGTTTTGATGCAACTTCAGCTTTCTCCCATCTCCATGTCCACTCCTTCCACAGAGAGAATCAATTAGTTAGGTTGTTACTGTCACTAGGAGGCACAGTGGAGCTTCTGGGTCCATGGAAACTCACCAACCAAAATGGGAGAGGGACTAACTCGTTTCATGCAAAGCACAGGCAACACCAGATCCCTTTGGCAAGTCTAAATGACAATAACATGCACAGTGGCAACTGCAAGTGGAAGAAGTCAAGGTTGTCTTAATCTCCAACCAGCCTTTCTCAGGGTACTGAAGTATCAAGAAGAACAAATCACACATTTAGTCACCTGAGCATGACTAAGAACCATAGGGCTTAGCAAACATTACAAGAGCTTTAGCAAGAGCTCTGAGGGAGGGTGGATAGCCCAGCTGTTGGTGCAGTGGCATTCTTCAGCACGTCGGGTACATGAAACCCTGGTCCCCAAACAGTTAACAGGAAAAAAAAAAAAGCCCCAACCCCCTCGTCAGCACTCCAAGCTAATGCAATTATTTCTCCAGCAGAAGAAATGTATGCAAGCTATAAAATGACAAGAACGTACATGATCTCATATTGGCTTTTATGATAAATATAGTTAAATTTACATTCTGTGTAATTGAAAGAAAACAAAAATGTCAAAAGTCTGCATCTTATCAACTTCCATAATCATTAGAAGCCACTAAAAGATATATCTTAAACAGATGAAAGGAAGTAACGTCTTTCACCCTGTCTCAATTTAATTAATGACTAATCTACAGGTTTTAGGTGTGACAAAGCTGTAGAATGGACACACACGCTCTTCTTGCATTAATTTTTTCTTATTACACCATATTTGACTGGAAGACTTTTTGTATGGCAAGTTTCCTACAATTGTCTTAACAATATTGACCTCTTTTGTAAAAACCTGAAGGCATCTGCAGCAATTGTTCCTGAAGATGTGCTATCCAAAATGTTACCATTTCATGGCACTTCTTGAATGATAGAATAGAATTTTTTTTGGTATATATTCTTTTTTTTTCAAATGCTATAAAAGAAAGGAAAACAATCATGGCTAAGGCCATTTGTGAGATGGCATTAAAAGAGCCTACTCTGAGACAGATAAAAATAATGAGAATCTTTCTGTCAAGAAGGATTTAGAAAATATCACTAGCATTATTAAAATTTAATTTTTTACTGTGCTTTTTGGTTCCCCCTTTTCCAGTGATAATGAGCAGGACTGCACACCTCCACAATGCTAGTACTTGTTTTGAGCAATAAATTCAGCCTTCCAGTCTGAAGACATTTCAGACAACAATTTTGACTGCTATAGGCTTATTTTTCAACCTTTTCTGTGCTTTGAGTCTTCCTATAAAAACCAGTTCATAAGCTAATTTTCCACAAGGCCAGTGGAACAAATAAAAATCAATTTTTGCCCAACCGGTTCAGAGAAAACCTGGGAACAGTGAAGACAGAACAGTGAAAAATAAAAAGAATCAATGTATTCACAAATGGTTTACCTGATAGAAAGCTATCAAATTAGTTGTCAGGAGATACTTGCCACTATGAAAGTATTTTCTTTTCAGCATGTTACAGTATTTCTATTAGGGGAGCAGAGAAGCCTCTGCTTTGTCATGACCTCAGACACCTCGGTTTAACAACCACGTCAAGCCTCCAAATATTCGGTAAAACCACAGGGCGCAAAGTCTCAGTGGAAGAGCCCCTTGCAGGTCTTGCAACCAGAGTGACCTGCAAGCCCAACTGGCTTAGGGTGGGTGTAAGTCTTCATGATCTCCTGGAAGGCACAGAGATTCCTGTCTCAGCGAAGGCAGTGAGACATTCATGACCTCAGGCCAACCTTGTCAAGAGGAATTTGGTCCATCAAGAGAAGGAAAAAATCGTAAAAAAACACCGCCCAGACTCTCCTCCTCTGTTAAAACCCTGAGTGTTCAGGAGCACACTGAAGACTAAGCAGTTTAATCTTTTGGACAGCAGAACACAAATTTCTCCAAAGATGGGAATCCCATTTGTAGACTTCAAAACTTTCAGAATCTCAAGGACAACTCAGGGCACAGGCTTTAATATCATGGCCCAATCCATTTCATCATCTTCACTAATTGGGCAAGTTTTCTCAAAACTGCCATACTGAGACGGGATGAGATAGGTGCTCATGCCTGTCTGTCTCCAGCCAGAAAAATATGTCTGGAAAATTGATCGAAGAACAGAATCTACTTTTTAATACAAATTAACCATCACTGCTGTGGAACTAAAACAAATTTATAATTTACAAGCTTAAATATTAAGGAAGCTATTTTTAAGTACCTATAATCTTCACTCTGGTATGTAGCATTTTATACACTCCTTTATTTTTAAGAGTTGGCATTAGAATGTGACTCATTTTAACTGAAAAAAAAAAGGATTAACTATGTTACTCTGAAGTAAAGCTGCATATTACCTATTTAAAATATTGTAACACACCATGGAGAGACATCATTTCTAGGGCCAAACAAAACATTACTCAATGAATAAATGGCACAAAATATAAAATATTCAGCAGAGGAAGGGTATTTGGAGCTAAGCAGTTTCACTGCCAATAAACAGCATCACAATAAATAGTGCGTATGTAGGAAAAGAAAGTATACCTGTTCTTCACCATTTGAGATGTAACACGTCAGTGTGGGAAACTAATAAAGATACTGCTCTTCCACGAAGCACACGCAGGGAAAAAATAAAACCACCACACATTTTGATTCTGAATCTCTTACAACTGATGCTAATTTGCTTATGATATCTGCCTGATTTAGAGCTAATCTTCTGTAAATTAACTCCTAATGCTGTCTGAAATAATCCTCTTAATGCTGGTCTGTCTTGAGTACTTTATATCAAACACCATGAAATACACAAGCATACACAAGGCATTCAGCATCTGTAGTGCTGTTGGCTGCTCAAAAGAGTATTTGCTGTGCTGTGAAGGCACAAGCATGGGGCAGAGCTGTGGGGCCCTGGGGCAGCCTGGGGATGGCTCTGGTTGTCCCCTTGGAAGGGGACAGCAAGCCAGAGCCGTGTCCCACCACCCCTGGCCACCAGAGAGGAGAGGAGGCTCCTTGTCTCCTGACAAAATAGTGCAGGGAGGTACAGCTCCATGCTCCAGAGCTCTCTCACCTCCAGCAGCACATTATAATGAGAAAAAGTAAACTGCTCAGGTTTAGAGATTTCCGAGCAATGAGATCTGTGTTAAACAGCAATAATTATCAGCTGGAAGCCTAATCTGATAATGGGTTTGGGAAGACAGAGACAGACCATTTTGTTTCTTCAGTGAAGGAAAATATTTTTGAGAGTGTTGCTTCAGCATCGGCCAGCTTAATAATTATCGTCAGTGTGGTTATAACTCTGTATTCAAACCCATTTTTTTTCTGCTAAACCCACTGGAACAACTTTCTCCCTCAACATTTATTTAATGATAGAGCCAAAAACCTAATTGATATTGTGAGCAATGCAATACGAACACACTATTTTCTTGGGTTTTGAAACATAAATGGCAGACACAACTTTGACTGAATGGACATCTTTATGTTTTAACAGACAGTTTATTGGCCCAGACTCCTACATATAACAAGCACAATTCCAAAAAAGCAATACATTTTTAATTGAAAAATTCATGTCTTTTTACTATGTACAAGTAACTTTGTCAAGTAAGGGGCTTTTAAAACTATTTTAATACATGGAATGTTGTTTAGAAATTATATTCTCACCATAGTGAGTGCTTATAGGAGGCTATTAAAAGAAAAAAATCTATTGTTTAAATCATACTTTATTGGAACTTGCCTTTTTAATATATTAAAGAACAGATAAAGCACAGTGATCACTGAGCTGTATGTGTCCAACAGCCCTTCAAGAGACTTGTGGAAATGTATAAAACAAGCAGTGATACAATCCTTTGCCAAACACTGTCATAAATTTTTTATTTGGCAGCTAACATTCTCACTAGCTTTCTTGGCAGCAATTGGGACCTTTAGCAAGAAAGGTGCAGGAGAAAAATACCTTGTTTAGAGATGTTTTCAACACTTTCTGGGATTTTTTCAGAACTTCTGCCTGCAGCATATTTTACAACCACAGTCTCCAGTCACCTGATGAGTGGGTGGTGGTTTTAAACTTTTTTTTTTTAATATAGACAGACTACTACTTCCCTCTGGCCTTCAGCCTAGGATGTGAGTGTGTGGAGTGGGGCTGTGTGTTCCACAGAGATACAAGTGGTTGCTCCTCTCTGTCTAGACAAAAAAACCTTTAAAATAATATCAGAATGTACCTTTCATTGCTCCTGATACTATCTGTAACTTATTCCCGGGTGACAGAGATAAATGAAAGTCAAACATATGCTGATTACTTTTGCATTTTTCTCAGGAGATATCTGCAGAAGAGCTGGTCATAGGTGCAGCTGCCCTGGCCAGCCAGTGGGTTCCTGAGAAACAGAATTGGGAAATAGATTTCTGTGCCCAGGTCCAGAGGTTTGTTTGTTCTTTTGTTTTCCTTTAATATACTGAACTTAACATCTGATGCGTTACCTTCCTCCACGAGCCCAGATGTGCTGATGTATGTGTCTTACCAATTCACTCATGGAAAAGATATTCTATATTTTGGTATTTCAGCATTTCAGAATAAAAATAGGATGAAGCTACTTTACATCTCAGCAACTTCCCCAAAACTTTCACAACATCAAGATACATTTCAGTTCTTCACATGAACAGAAAGGAAACAATTTGTCTTCAACAGATGTGGACCAGGAAAAACAACTTTTCCTTATCCGCCTCAAATGAAAAGGGCTGGAACTCAGTTTTAGACAGCACAAATTGCTTTAAACACAGGCCTAATTAAAGTAATGCTGTTACAACTACAAACACAAACTAAAAGGCTTCCCCACAGCCTGTGCTCCGGTTTTGCCTGTCGTGTTTACCAGGGGCATCATCCCCTCGAGGACGTTTCAGAGCCCACACAGACATCTAGTGGCAGGTGAAAACACTGCACGGTGGCACCGCCACCTGGCACAGCTCCACGGGGACCTGAAACCATGCCAGGGCTGAGGTGAGCTAACTCTGCTACCACTATGGATGGGCAACCAAACAGGGCAAGATGTGCTCCCTCTGTGCCATCCCAGTGGTCATGGTGAGACAGCTGCTTTCGTGGTAACTCTGGCTTCCTAAATTTACATTACTATTGATTTTCTTCAATTAAATCAGAGCTCTTTTTGTCTTTCTGAGTACCTTTACATGTCTCTCTCCTTGCTACTATTTTATTTCACTTAAAAAACTGCAGAGGTTAATTATGTAGCATCATTTGAAAGGTTCTCTGAGCGTGGCTACACGCAATGCAGCTGACTGGAACACACCGGGGCAATGAGATTTTACAGACAGCAAAACACACACGACGAGAAAGTGCAATCAATAATAAATTCTAAATGGTTGGAGGAGGAATATGACTTGCTCCACAGTCCGCATCAATCAATGGAAAGATGACTAAAACTTCAGTGGGGTTTGAGTCCCACATCTGCAAAGGAGATCAAGCGCCACAGCTCTGCACAGAGTTGTAAGAGCTCAGTGCCCTGATTCTGCTCTGCTACACCATTTTAAATCAAGCAGTACTCAGTGGTGTCATAACCCTGTACATCTGTGTCAGACCCTGTGTTGCAAGGACAGACTTGATGCCAAGAATGCAAAACAGATGTTACTTTCCTAATGTTTTCTTGTTGTCCTTTAAGTTGTTTTCATGGGGTTCTGTTTTCATTTTGGGGAGAAAAACAGGTTGGCAGGAGTTTTCAGAGGGCAGACTGGAGGAATGCTTCATCTTCCTTTTTATTTTGTGTGCATGTGTGAATATGCAGAGGCTTTGAGCTACAACTGGGATTTTTTTTTTTTTTTTTTAAGCTTCATTTGAGCTATGCTTAGTTCCCTTGGGGCAAAGTGAAAGGTAGCTATTTGTGGATGGGAAAAAGGGCTTTTGTGAACAGCAAAACTGCATCACCAAATAGCTTAAGAAAAAGATTTTTTGAAGTTATTTTTTACTACTACTTTAAGAGGAAACAGGGATAAATATATCTTTTTTGCATGTTGACTCATTAACAAATTTAGCAATAAACACCTTGCAATTAAGTCCACTAGTTTACTGCTGTCCAGAAGTTTCTCAATACTCTTTGCACAGAAGGTTTTGGAAAACACAGAACTAAGAAATGGTGAAGGCAAATCCCAACAGCTTGCTCAAGCAAATCTAGCCAAGGCTTAAACTCACTTCAGAACACTGAAATTCGAGATGCTGTATCAAATAAGCAGCTCTTTTTCCCTGAAGAGAAGAAACTGGGTGTAGCTAACCTAGTGCATAATAGGTTTATTCTCATTCACAAAACAGGAATTACTTTATGGCCCCAAAGTAAAACTAGCACAGAAATATACTGGCAGATTTGCTGCAGATGTGTGTTGTGACACGTATGCAGGGAATCTGCTATTAATCACACGCTAAGATTTTAATATTATGTAGGGTAATGCAGGCAATCATTATGGTGAAGGTTCTGGATGCATAACAGCCTAACCCACAAATGGGACTTTTAAATTTAACTCATTTGAGCTCACTCTCACACTGCACCAGTTGAATTCCCTGGTTCATCCCCCCGCTCTCCACTACATACATTTATTTCAATATCTATTGTGCCTTTCTTTTTGTGCTTGTGCTCCGCTTCTTTTCTTGAGACACATGACAGTTGTTGGGGAAAGTGCAGCTTTTCAATTCTCCCGTTTGCTGGACTATGACAGGAATGTTCTTGTTAGAGGGGCTGTTTGTGAGACCCCTGGACACGTACTCAGCACAGGAAACAGTCTGGCTAAAATGCTGGAAAAGCCATTCTTCACCTGAACCCTTCAAAATTTGTGTCTGAACATAACTAGAACCTATGTATCCATACCCGGGCTAAGATTACTATGGACAATTATACCGTGGAAATGCATTATTCTGACAAAGCAATCAATCACGTTATTTCTCACAATTTCAGTTCACCCCTAAAATTTTCCTTACCTCCAAAGCCAGCTGGATATTATATTACTGAAGCTGTTGAAAGGGTGTAACACTAACCATGAAGCCAAAGGCCACTAAAACTATGCAATGCATAAATTTTTATTGTTTGCTCAGCATTGAAATCTCATTAGGGCTCATAACTCACTGGCGCACTGCAAACATTTGCATCTGCTGATCATGAGAACTTGGATGGAATGTACACCTTTGGCTAATTTACTTGTTATGTTTTTAGATGAGACTGTGTTGCTTTTTATTTTCTTTTAAAAAGTCCTTATGCAGTTGTAAGTCAAATGTCCACTTTCTAAACTGAATACATGAAAACTTTCATTTGCAGTTTCTCAAGGTTGTTCTGTTGCTGGCAATGTTCATGATCATCATTTTACAAAAGCTTCATTTGACTTAGTATTCAGGGTAGTCATTGTTTGAAAACTGTGCCCCATAGAGCATTTCACTTCATTCATCCTTTCTGTTTTATGCAGCCACATTTTAATTAGATTAAAATTTGTCCTCCAATTAGCTTTCATTAAAGTTTATAGATTACAGGAAAAATCTCCACTGAGTTGCGCTTCAAAACTGTGCCTTAAGTTTAAAACGTAATAACTGTGCAAATGAAGCGATTATGAAGATTATTACTATGCAAAAAACATCAGTCGTTTCTTGGTTTACTTATACATTTAACTCTGTAATTCATTTTGCCAACTTCAATACCTCCGTGTTCTCCAGAGTAGTCATCATAATAATACCTTGCAGTTACAGGATACCTTTCATTACCAAGGATCCTTAGGGGCCTGATTCTGCATACCAGTGTTGCTGTTGAAGTCCCTGAAACTATTTGAGCTCCTTGCTGCATGTGAACCAGAGCTCAAGCACAGGTCAAATCCTGCTTTCAGATACCCACGTAGCGTTACTGCTGATCTGCGCAGCTCGGAATGCAAACCAGATATGAACATTATGTAAAAAGTCCTTCTGGGTGAGCTGTGGCAGCTGTTTAATGGTGCATGGTTACAGGACTCACCTCTGTAAATGAGGGTGCGAGGACAGATACTTCCCCCCCCCAGTTAAAATTGCAGAGAAAGCTGAGAATGTAATTATCCAAAGAGGAAGCGACTCCGTAGGACACTGGGGCTGGGGCTGCATCTCTGCTGTCACTCACGTCTTCAGATGTGACATTGCCAAGTATCAGATGCCCAGTCACTAATACCTCCTGCACATGCAAATCTACTATGTGCTGAAGGCAATATAAAGTTTACAGTTCACCAGGCTTATCCTACAACCAGACATTGATTCTGGAGCAACCTCTTGGTGGAACACAAGGGACTCTGAGTTGGAGCACGGCACCACAGAAACGGATCTGTTTGCAGGAAATTCTCTCCTAATAGCAAGAGCTATAAATATATACATATAATTGAAAAAAAAAAAAAAAAAAAAAAAAAAAAAAAAAAAAAAAAAAAAAAAAGAGAGAGAGAGAGAGAGAGAGAGATGCAGCCAACATCGTAAAACTAAAAATAGAGACACTTGGGTTACAAAAACAGGGACCTGTCTTTGTCTAGCAATATATTTCTGATAGGAGGAGAACAGTAGAAAACAACTCATTTACTACAAATGAGTAGCTCATTTGCATGGGAGAATAATTTCAACAAAATGGAGGAGTGTAAAAAGCAGTTTTCCTTATTTTTCATGTGCTAATTGGTTGAACAACAACCTAAGTCTTTACATCCCTGTGGTAACTAGTGTTATTCCCACTTAGCAGATGGCAAAAGTAAAGTTCAAGGGTGTCAAAGGCTAGAGGGAATTGATAGTTTAAATGCTCTGACTCAAGCCAAGACCATGTTTCCAAGATGCAAAGCAAACAGCAGCAATGCTAATTTTAGGAGTCATGCTCAAGTCTGTCCCTTCCTCCACCTGTACCCCTCCTCTTGGTGTTCACTTCTGCCACCTAGTTAGAGCATGCCAACCTCAGTTGTGCTGACTCAACAACTTGTGGGTCCATGTGATGAATCAGATCAAGGAATTGATCCAGGATAAAAAAAGAAAGAGAAAAATGAGAAGGGTGGAGAGGTGAGGAGAGATATTTTGCACTAGATCAATTCAATCTGAAGACACTGACAGGAAAACAGAAGTGCCCTTGTAAACAAGAAAACAGCTGAATGCAGCACAGGGGCAGGAGCAAGTATTTTTGTGGGCAGGAGACCCTGTTGTTGATGTTGATGGTTTTGTACCACAGGACTCAGGTCCAAACCATTCTGAAATCATTCCATTTTTGTGTTTTAACTGCTTTATAACTTTTCTTCTGTTTACCTCCCTTTGCCTGCTTTGCTCTGAGGAAGACCATAGTTACTCCTCACTACCTTTGCTCAACAAATTCTCACAAGGAAATTCAGAAACTGGAAGTATTTGACCTCCCACAATTAAGACCTGGAACACCAAGTTTGCCTTCTCAGTTACACTGACTGTATTTCAGAAATACTGCTCCATTTCCTCAATAGAATTGCCATATTTCATAAAATAGAGACAAACTAGTCATGCTTTATGTCAAGGGAGCATTTACAAATAGTTTACAAAGGATTTAGATGATTAACCATATATTAAGACAGTTAATCAAATTTAAGAGGCTATTTTAGAATTCTACAGATCAAGCAGTTATTTATAATCCTTGTTATTGCTTTCTACCTTACATCCAACCCTAATGCACACCATTAGAATATTCTGCTAACTCTTTATCAATTTTTTGTGTTAGCAGAAAAAATCCAAACAAAAATAACCCCAAATCGTATCGTAAGGAATAGGTTATATAATTAGGACATTGAGACTCCCAGACTAAATGAATCAGACCCAAGAATCAGATCCTTGGAGATAATTAGCCTCTGCCATGATTTAGGTACTTCAAGGTCCTTAAAAATCTCAGCCCTCATCACTGTGCACACGGGATTTAGGCAATTTTAAAAAGCTGGCGAAGTGTCATCTGAAAAGGCACAAATGCTGCAATAACTGCAACAGCTGAGGAAGACATATTTTCTTCAAAAAACCATCAGCATCATGACAGGCTCCTTAAAGCTTCAGTGCTTCATGCTGGTTGGGAAAAAAACCCAGACAATGGAAAACTTGAGGAATGTTAAATTTAACTGTTATCCTTACAAAATACAGTTCAGCTCAGTTAGAACAGAATGAAAAGTTATTTCTTGTCATTTTATTCATTCATTTGAAGCAGTGTCTTCTCTTTTTCATAGTTTTCACTTGGTACTGGGCATATAGAATGTTTTTATTGAAGAAATAAACTACACACTACTCTTTATTGTGGTATGATTTATATAGTTTTAAAAAAATCTGTTCTGGAAGTATAGTGTATTTGGTGCTATTTTTGCCTAGGAATGGAAACTCGAACTGGAAATAGAGTCATTCATTCACACTTACAGGATGACATCCCGTTGACAGGCATGCAAACTTGGAAAGGTGCTACGCAGTCACTCTTAAAATACTACACTGTATTTTTTTCTTTCTAAGCTTCAATTAAGAAAATGTTATAGAGGGATCAGTACTTTGTGAAAGCTAAAGGTTCATCATTTGCAAGAGATCCTCTTTCAGAAGTACAAAGACAGAAAAGTCGAGGTCCTAACTACTAAACAAACTGTTTTCACAACAGAACTGGCACATTCAAGCCCCTCTGCAGTGAGGTGCTGTGCTGTCAGGAGTTCTGCTCGTTCACACCGATCTCAAAGAGCATTCCCAAGTCCCATCAGAAAAGTCACCAATCCTTCCTGCCAAGTAGTCTGTTATTTGCCTTGGTTGGTCTGTTTTTTCCTCAATTTGAGGAGAATAAAAATCATAAAAGGTGTGAGAATACGGTTGAGGTAGATAAACTCAGAGATACGAACAGAGCTGGAATGCTGTTGGTGCTAACAAGCCCTGAGCAAGTGATCTATGTCTGGCATGCTCTGCCAAACAAACTGCAATTACAGAAGAACCAAAAATAAAACAAGCAACTTTAAACCTCCTGAACGTGTGAGCCTGGGCGTAAGAATCATATTTGCACTTGCTCCCACAGGCTTGCTTCCAAAAGGCATGCAAAACTGGAGGGACCATTCTAATGGGAAGGAAGGAAGGAAAGTTTCCATTTGAGACCTGGCATTTTGGAATAGCAGAAAGAGCAGCTGACCCCAGAGGCTCTTGCCCCTCAGTGTCAAATTCCTCAAAGAGCAGCTCATGAGACTTCGGCTGTGTCATACCTGAATCAAAACGTCAGGGCTCGAATCCACACCACAAGTCATGCTTTCTGAAATTGAGGTACATAATCCTCTTGGCTTTGCTTTCTGTTGGGCTTTTCCACTCTTTTGCATGCCTTTGCAGTGCCAATCGACATGTGCTTCCCCTTTTTGTCTTACAGAGAAAACCTCAGCTAGGCCCAAATTTTAATGATTTCAAATGATGCGCTCTGTAACTTCCTTTGCACCAGCTTCCTTGTTTTCTGCTGGTTCTTAAAAAACCCTTTGACCCGCTCATAAGAACACCATTTCTGTTTCTGTCATCCCAAATTAACAAATGAATGAGGAGAGGGAAACTCCCCTGTCACTCCAAACCTTCAGCCTTCAAGTCCCCCTGCCTCATTGCAGCCCTGGTGCTCTAAAATAAAGGGAGCATTAATGGGCTGAAATTTCCATGGGACATCAGCACTTACTTAAATGATATTCTGAATTGTGGACTAACTGGTGGTGGGCAAGGGCAGGTATTTACTCCGTGCAGTCTCTTAGGATACAATGGATTTATGGCCGTCAATTCTGAACAACACCACTATTGTCTCTTCACATTCTATCTGCCTCCATTATTCATTTGTGTTGATTTTGATTGATGAAGACACTTTAAAAAAGGAGGGGAGGAAGGAGGAGGGGGAGAGGAATACTTCAACAGTTTGGTTCCTAATTCCTGTAAATCTACAGTTCATACTGCAAGAGTACAACTCAAAAGAAATGTCGATCCTCACATTTTGGTAAGGGGTTTTCCCTTTTACCAGTCTCTCTTCTTTTTAAAGGAATTGGGGTGCAAACAGTGCTTGCATGACATATCTAATCACCATAGGATAGGGGTGGCACATCACACTTCAATCAGCCAAGAAAACCAGTGTTGTTTTTTTTAATGAGAAAGCATTAAGGTTTCTGCAAAACTTCCTATGCCACAGCTGATTAAGTTTTAGAGCTGGCTTGATATGTCAAAAATTGCTCAGACCACAGAGTTGAACCCAAGAAGAGCAGATAAAATTTCTTGATTCAAAGTGAATGCATCTGCTAGAATTCTGTGAGGAAGTCATAAAGCAAAAGCCCAGCTTTGGCTTGCTTGCTTCCAAATATATGATATTTACTGACCTCTCATTAAAATATCCTGACAGAATACAGATTATGAACCACCCGATACATTTCTTTCCATGGGAGGCAGCGTCTGAGGCCTGGGGGTAAAGAGATTCCTGAGAGTCGTTTAAATTCAGTTCACTCCTCTCAAAGTTTTAAATGAGCTTCTGAGCAAGCACTACAAACTTGCCAGGCTCTCTGCTGACTTATGGAAAAGAGAAGAAAGAAGGAAGGAAGGAAAGAAAGAGAAAGAAGAAGAGAAGAGAAGAGAAGAGAAGAGAAGAGAAGAGAAGAGAAGAGAAGAGAAGAGAAGAGAAGAGAAGAGAAGAGAAGAGAAGAGAAGAGAAGAGAAGAGAAGAGAAGAGAAGAGAAGAGAAGAGAAGAGAAGAGAAGAGGACAGACACATTCACTACATTTGCATCTGTCCTGTTCAGAGATCTGCCTCAGCATATGGACTGCCTGTAGCCAAAGGAATCCAAGTATCCTCCTGAATTTCCTTACTAGTTCCTTAAATCCTTACAGGATTTCCTTACTAGTTCCACCCCTTTTTGCACTTTAAATAGTATGAGCTATAATAAAGCAAGATAAGTAGTGAAAAAAAAAGGACAGATAATTTTTTAATAAACTGACATCAGGTGTCATAGTCACCAACACATTCAAAAATCAACCTCTCTATTGAAATTTTGGTCTATAAAAGGTTGTTGTTAAAATTACTACAGGCTCAGGAAGAAAGCTTTGTTGTTTCCCATTATCTTTGAAAATGTGTGCTTAGAAACATTACTTACAAAAAAAGAGAACTTGACTTCCAAGAAGAAATAGGTGAAGGGAGAAAGAGTCTGTGGAACTGCTGAATACACAAAAGCTTGCTGCTTGACCACTTCGTTCATTTTACAAGGCATTATTACATCTGTCTTTTTATAATGTTATGTGGTTCATATTATTACTTTCTGTACCATCTTTCAAGTTTCAAGGGAGTAGGCTGCTAGTAACTGGTGGTAGGAAGAAACTAATTCTAATTACTCAGTATTTCTGCAGCTTCCTGAGAGGGATACAAGATGTGTGCAAAATCATCCAGTTCTCTTTTTGAAACTCCCGTCTTCACAATTTTGACTTTTCAAAATCGTCTGCTCTTAATACAACATGAGTTGTCAAAGGCTGTCAAATAAACGATAAAACTCTCAGGAAATAAACATCTCTCCCCTAGTAGGTCTGTATATATTTCTGCAAAAGTAAAGAATTCTAAAAGTAAATAAACACATGGGAGGATTAGAGAAGCAATAAACAAAAGCATTTCCTCATTTTGAATTTAAGAAAATAGGAGCGTCTTTCCAGCCATTGCCAGGAAATACTAATGCACAGAGGTGAAGTTTGTACTAGCTAAAATATTATTTCATGCTAGGGCATGTGGACATGCATTCATGCATACATGCACACGCTGCACATATATCCCCAACCAAAATTTAGACCAGGCTTCTACTGAGCCTTGATGGATTGATGGGCCGAGGATTTTAATACCCTTTTAGACCAACACAGGCACAGGGACTCCTTGCTGCAAGATGATAAAGACAACCTTTTAGTCCTAATGAAGGAGTTTACAGGATTCCTAATCCCTGCACCCCACCTCACTTCTCCCGCAGTCCTGCTGAAAGCTTTAAAACAGTCCCCAGCACTAACATGGTACAGAGCCTGTTGAACATGCTGATCTGCTCATGATTACTCTTTGCCACTGTAAAACAATCTAACTCCTCAAGTGAATGGAGTCTGTAGCAACAATGGTGTTATTGACTTGTTGCTCCAGCTCTATTTAGTTATTACCCTCGAGGCCACAATCAATAGACTTTGCACCAAGTCAGCCTAATAAATCCCAGGCTTTCACTGGAGCTTTGCCAGGAACTGCTAGAAAATCTATGGCAGTCAAACACTTAGAGTATGAATAACATAGAAAGCTGTACTGACAGCTGTATAAATTAATTAACAAGGAATGTTCTTACTCTTTTAAGAAGATCATAATGCACGTTTACCATGATTTAAGGAGTCACAGGTAGAACAACAGAAAAATTACCTTTGAGCTTTCATTTAAAATAAAATCAAATACGATTAAAACAAAACAGCTTCAGACTACCTTTTCCTCCCTTTCATCATCGGACATGCAAAAATCTGCATTCGCATTACTGCTGTGGCCATTGAATTATTCCAAGTTTGATTTAAAAAGGAACTGAGCCCAGCAAGCACTGACCACTCAGTGCAAATGGTGCTGGCATTTTAACCCGATAGACGTTGACTGTTGTGTGCCAGTATCTGCAAGGGGGACTTAAATTGCATTTGTAGTGCAGTGATTAAAACAGAAACAAAAGGAAGGAGGAAAAACAGTTGTTCAAGAAGTAAGAGGTTGGTCACTAGTGAATTCCAGGTTCTTTCAGTTCCTCCTGTAATAAGCAAATATTCTGCAGACTCAGCTGCGAGGCGCCTGATCGCGGTGTCCGGAGACGCGCTGAACCCACTGTGGCAAGAGCTTGGTGCCAGCCTCGGAACAAAAGAACCTCCTTTCTGCACGTTGAAAACAAATGTAACAGATCAATAGGCTCTTACAACTGATTAGTTATCCCAGTGGTACTTTCTGGGAGCATTCAGCTTTCCTAATGAGGGTCACTGCTTTGCTGGGAAGCGAGGAGGGGCTTGGGCACCTGCCAGGCTGGCTCCCTGCCAGTGGAGGTGGGCACAACTGGAGCAGAGAGCAGTGCTTGAGACCGAGTTGTGGCAGCCTTTGACTTTTAGGGAAGCAAAGGAAGGCTTGTGCAACAAGGCAGAACTAAGCCATGCTGTTAGCATGGGAAAGATGAACGGAATCTGTCCTGGGCCTCGGCAGAACTCATCTCATGGGTGAGGTGAGGGAGGTCAGACCAACCTGTCCCATCTGAGGAGGCAGTAGCAAGCAGATGTGAGGGGGGGCACAGACACTTTTGAGTGGAAAAGAAGGAGTGACCATGCTCTTTAAGGTGTCTTTCACCATCCACAACCAAGAATGGACTTGAAGCAACCCTGAGAAGTGAAGAGAAAGCCTGTTGGCTTTCAGTAATGGATGCTCATTTTGCTCCTTTTGGGGTTTAGGAGCTCTTAAGAACCTCACTGAAAGCAATGGGAATACTTTTTGTTAATTTGGATGAGCAGATTCTCAGGAATCAACAAAAGAAAACCCACTAAGCATAAGCTCATCCTGGGATACTTGGTTTATCCATAATTTTTAAAAGAAGGAAAATCCTAGTTATTTAACTCGACAGAGAAAGGGGTCACATTTGGATCCCAGCCCACAGGAAAGCGCATGTGAGCGCCAGAATGAATATATTCTGAACATACTCTCACCCTGAAGATGGACAACATTAACCTGAATGGTTGGTCACCATAGTTTTTTCAAAAAAACTAGATTTTCAATGGTCATTTTGATACTGATTGTTATCAGCAGAGAGGAAGGGATGAAGTTCATTTCACAGCTCTCAGTTCCTCTCCTCTGTGGACAAATGCATTTAGTCTCAAGTTTTAAATTCAAAAGTAGGGCTTTCAGGAACTTCAGTGTTTCTAAAGGATTTAGGAAGCAATTTCCACTGAAGTTTCAAAATTCTGTTTAAGTCCTCCTGTCCCAAAAGGACTCATGAGCTTTTTGGGGGAAAAAAGTTATACTTTTCATTTAGAACATGACCTCAAATTTGAGGTTATTTGACTGCTTCTGAGTACTGTTCTTCCCTTCTCCCTTCAATTCCTTTTCCTTTTTAAATATGCCAAATTACTTTGTTTTAAAATACTCCTTTCTATAGAGTCATATATAAAGCATATACGTATCAAATAAAAGACCTGCTTGGGAATTAGGACATATTTTGAAGAATAGTAAGTGAGGTGGGGAGCTAGAGTTTCTGAGGGTTCAGTCCTGTGAAAAAGGCCTAATTTTCATTATCAGATGAATATCTGTCCTTTTAAAACATAACTTCTATTTAATAGGGTCAATTTCAGTGCCCAAAATTGTGTCATCAAAAGCACTATTCATATTTGAAAATTTAACATTCAGAATTCACTGAAAGCAATTTGAACCCACCAGGGCTGCACCTGGAGCCTTATAGCTCTTCTGGCAATGTACCATCAGAGGTGACCATATGCCATTGTCTGGCACCTTGTTAGCAAAACGGAGTTACTTTATGTTTGAGTAAAAAAACCTGCAGAGTTTCTGGGTCCTGGGTCATCCTTGAGGTTTCTCGTGCCACGTGACTGTTTTTATTCACTAACTTTGTGAAGTCAATCACTGTGACATGTTGATGCAGTTTTTGTAACGAGCTGAGGCAATGACATACCTGTATTTTTCCAGCAGCTATTTCAAACATGGTATCTAAACATTTGCACCTTTATTTTGTGTGTGCAGACATAACAGTGGAGTTTAAACCTTAGCTTGTGTGCCAATTCCTGACCTGGAGACGACACAAGACACAGCAAGGCAATGCTGGAAGCTCCATGAGTGGAAGGCAGAGGCTGAACATCCAGGACCTGCCAAAAGCAAGTGTTGGATCTAGTGCTGGCATCCTTTTTCTTTCTGAGCCAGTTTTGCAGCAAGCTCCATGATGCTGTCAGGAAGCACTCTGCTGCTGGAAGCTGCTCTGCTTTGCTGATGAGATTTAAAACTAAGCTCCTGGTCTTTTGGGAGTCGTTAAAGATCCTGAGATAAAAGTGAATCTCATTAGCCAATCTTAAGAAACTCATACGAAGAAGGGCTGCAGAAGGAGAAATAGCTGTTTGTGAGCACAGCAATGCAGAATTTCATTAAGTTCTTGCCCATATTCTGCATCTGACCAATACAGAAGAAGACAACTACAGAGATGCTAAAGGATTTCCAGCCCCTCATTTCCTAACATGCTCAGAAATATTAATTATCAGCTTAACAGTATTAGCCAGCCTACTTTCTTTTTTCTCCACTGCTGAGCTTCTTGACTGAGGCCCCCCTGGCCTCACTGCAGCCAGCTCTACACACAGCTGGCACAGCTGAGTTGTGCCTGTCCTTAGCCCTCTCATTCAAGCCACAGTTCCTGCCTGTCCACCAGGAACTTTCTAGAGTGGCACCCACAGAGCATGAAACAGCTTCGCTATTTGGGTCTGCTGTGCAATTATTCTACCCATTTAAATTTTTTAGTAAAACAGGTAACCTTTAGCAATCACAGGAAAAAGAATTATGATTATTTTAAACAGATGCCAATCAAATGTAGGATAAAAAACTCACTTTCTTTTTTCCTTGTCTCTTTTTTCCCTGTTCATTGCACTGCATGCAAATCCCTCTCTCCTCTTCACAAACTAATTTGATGGTCTTATTTTTAAGCACAGTAAGAACTGCCCATATTAATAATCAAATAACAGCATTTTTCTCTAAGTACCTCAGTTTTTTCACTTGTACATGAGTAAGTACAGTAACTCCCAGGCATCCAGCCACAGCAAGGCAGAACTTCCAAAAAATTGCATCACTCTTCACAGCACTGCCTGCTACACTACTCTGCAATTGCTTCTGCTCCTTGAAATAATCCCCTCTGAAATGGAGTTCTGGATTTTGGCGGGTGATAATCCCAAAGGGGTACCACAGTGATAGCCAACTATCCGTAACCAATAAAAGTAAGCTTGCCAAAGCATCCTCTTCCTCTTTTTAGTTCTCTGATTTCCATATTCTTGAGAGCTAGGCCAGGAACCCTGGCCAACAGCAGACAGCCATATCATGGCACAGATTTAGAGGATGAAGAGTATAAATGGAAATACAGAGCAGTTGAAAAATTACATTTTAATTCAATTTTCTGAAAAACAGTCCCACACTTAAATGCACTTTGGATGAAGACCATAAAAGTTGTGCAGCTTCTCTGGCTGCTTTTCTAAACTCGAATGTGTGCTATCTCACTTTAATCTTAACTGCTTCTTAAGGTGATAACACTGAACAATGAGGCTCTAGAATATATAGGCCAAACAAGAAGCAGGAAACATTTTTCTTTCCAGCAGGTCTGCAGAGGTGTAACAAAAAGAAACACTCTTGAGCACTAGACCAGCACTGAAAATAAATGATAACATTGTACAGGGCTGAGTTTTCAGCGATTTGTTCCTTTCTAGCAAATGTTCTGCAGCTAATTGGCTCTGGAAAAGAATCTGTGCAAAGCTGGTATGGCCCAGTCTGCTTTAATTGGGGTGGTGCCCACCAAAAGCTCCTCAGGATCAGGGCAAAAGCGTCCTCCCACCAAGCTCTTATTTACTCGTGTCGCCTCAAAATCTCTCCATCAAGATTGACTGGATCAACCCAATCTAAATGTTTTGATCTGTTACATATGTGGAAAATGAGATACTGGCACATGCACATAAAGCAGCTGTTTTCCTAAGTGCAGTCCTTTAATGGCCTCAACACAGAGCACAAGGCAAGTGAATTAGTCCCTGGCCAATGGAGACTGAGTTACCTTCCCGTGTCTGTGTAACATGGGAAAGGAAATTCAATGCCTGCTTTAAATGACAGAATCTAGCTAGATGTAACTTGCAAATTGATTAATTTTCTCAGCAGACTGAGATTGATCTGAATTTTCTCTTTTGTGTAGTAAGTATTCTACACTTGTCCTGAAACAAGTTAGCTAACACAAATTAGTCAGTGAGGAATAAATTTAAAGGGACACTGACAGATCTAATTTAGCCCTAAATTAAGGATAAAAGCGAGAACAATACAAAATAAATATTAAAAAGTCAGCCTGAAAAAAAATCCAGTGCTTCTGTGAGACTTCTTATAAGGAAATAATTTCCATTTAAATAATATTCACAACATACAATTGAGTTCTGTGGTGAAGGTGAAATTTACTTTCAGTGAGGTGACACCAGCAAGTTCATTCAGCTCTTCAGCTGCAACGACCAGCAGCAAATAGGCCACAACAAGCAAATGCAATATTTTTGATCCAGGGTCAGTTGTTGACAGTTTAAATACACTGCCATCTTGCTAGCATAGTATTTTAGGGTCATCCATAAAAATTTCAAGTGTTTTAAAAGGCACTTAAGAGAGCAGACAATATGATCACTGCTGGTATGATTGCTTTTATCCAGAGGTCCTCCTGGAACTGCTATGCCAACTTGTGCACCTGGAAATTCATGCATCCACCACCAACTTCACCCACGTAGAGGAATTCTGCAAAGATGCAGCTCTGTGGGCCTAAGACCTGATGACCTGGCATGACTGGACTAAAAAAGAGATGAGTTCATTCACATTCATTTAACAATAGTTTAACATACCTGGTTTTGTGGTAATTTGAAACAGTTCCCTGATCTTTTTCCTTTTTCAAATTCAGCATCTGAATTGCATAGATATAAAAAAAAACCCAAACATTTTCAGATTGGTTCTGTTCAACAGCACTTTCCCACCATGCTTTTCAGTCCTTCTTTGGTCACAAACCAATTTTAAGCTCAAAGCACCTCCTGTGATAGGGACTCAGAAACACGCATGCTCTGCTTGCTGTTGTATGAAATAAGACCCGTGGCATCCATACCATAAATGATCAGTCACCCCTCATTAGAGCCCAACTTGCTAACTGAGCTCAGAACGTTCACATTTTATTTACGAGACACTTTAAGATAGTAAATAAAACCTGATGTGCTGAATGAAACAAAAAAGAGAAAGGAATGACAACAGCAATTGAGGTTACTTGTGGGGAAAGCACCACAGAACACAACATTATCCATGGCTGCAATAAATCAGCACTGAAAAGAGTTTAATAAGGCTATTGAGTAAAAGGTAAAAAAAGGAAGTGTAAGGGCAGTTCTTATAGCAAGAAGTAAATTGATTATATCACCCCAACGGTGATAAATACGGTGATATCAGCTGCCTTGTTGCTCAACTGAATGAAATAGCACGTATTTCATCAGCCTATGGGATTAAAACCTTGAGGTGACAAATTGAATTGGCATTAAGAATAATGTTTGCCTTTGTAATTTTTTTTTTCTCAAAAAACTTACTATATTGAATGGGACAAAACTTACATTTAAAGGAAGGCTTTATTTGTCACACATATGATCTTAACTCAATAAACCAAACAAGGCTTTTCTCTCTCCCTAAATCAGTATAATAATGGTAGTTTTGTTTAAGCTGCTTGTTTATACAAGAGCCTGTAGATATACAGACCTTAGGCTAATCCTATTGCTGAAAGTAAGACCTAAATGAAAACAAATCTTAACCAGCAGATCTCTATTTTAAAGACAGCTCTATTCAAATCAGCTATGCTGATTAGACTCTGAGATAACCCACACACCATTTAAGGTTGATCACTTCAGCAAACATGAGCTTTGCGCTGCAATTTTCTAATCTTTTATTTTCCAGGATAGCAAAGACCTCCACAATGACTTTATTAGAGAGTTACACAACTTCAGGCCAATGGATTCTTCAGAGAGAAAGAAATAGGTGCAAAAGCTCAATTTAAAATCCCTGTGTTACATTCTCCAACAATGCTGGATTTTAGTATTGAAGAGCAGGTTCCATTTTCTCTTTTTCTCTTTCATGCACCCACTAATTAGAACACAGAGTGATGGCACCTTGGCTTTTTCTGGTCCACATAACATCTACACAAACCTCATGAAAATGATGTGTAAAAACCTGATTGTGGCTTTACCCTTCCCAAATGAAATATTTTTCCAAGGAATTCATAATATCTCTCAGGGATAGAGTAGAGAGTGGGAAAAAGGGAAACTGAAAAGAACCTTTAATCTTTAAAAACCAACAAACTTTTAAAAATTACTTTTCAGTGTGAAACGAAAGCCCTGACCCAGAAAAAGATTGGTAAATGCTTGTCTTCTACAAATACATTGGTAGGGCCCATCACTTTATGTGCACTCGTTACATGCTAGTGGACTTAATCTTTAAAAGAAAGTTAATTTTCTCTGTGAAAACATTTGCAGAAGAGAACTGATAAACTCTAAATGTAACATGGTCAACTTCTATTTTCCCTCTTCCTCTACCTTTTCTACTGAAGTGGACAGAAACAGGCCCCCCAAAGGAAGTCAGGGGACTGGCCCTCGACGATTGACCAAAGCCAACAGAGCCCAATGCCACCAACAGTGGCTTTAGTACTCCCTGCAACCTACAGTTCCCTGTGATCTGCTCAGATGAGTCTGGAGTCCTTTCCTAAATACATGTGCATGGAGTTGTTTGTGGTTTCTGCAGAAGAAATATTGCCTCAGGTTGTATGAAGTTCTGGAAGAAGTTTTCAGTGGCAATTTTTGTTTGCTGGAAAGAAAAACTGTGTGCTCTCGATAACCCTTACTCCCCCTACAAAGAGATCTCATGAGAAACCCTCTGCTATGGCCAACAGAGAGGTGGGAAAACTGCTGTCAAGCTGCCTGGGCCTCCCCCCTCTCCCTGAGCCCCTTCCAGGCTGCACACACACCAGCAGGAATGACCGGGCTTGCACTCCCCGCTCACCACAGACTCCATTGCTGCAGCTAAAGAACAAGTTTTAACAAGTCTGCTGACTTCAATAGCAGCATTTACTAACACAACACATGTCCACCAAGTCAGGAGCTCTTTAGAGCAAGGATTACAGATCTCCAAGGAAAAATAAAGTCTAAACAAGGGAGGTGATGGGCTGACTCTGAAAGGACAGATGATTTGGGTCAGATGTGCATTAAAAGCCTCAAAAGTCATGTTGCTTTTTCTCTTAAACCCTTTGTTTATATGTTCAACCCTGCCTTACCCTTCTTTTCCTACCTAAGATCTTACTTCTTCCTCTGTACCTGAGGCCTCTACCCCCTCTGTTTTCCTTTCTTGTCTGGTTCCCACTCCTTGTTACTATAAAGCCGTTTGTTTCCCACTCTTTTTACTCTTTTGTTTACCCTAAATATTTTAAAAGACTCTTTCCTCTCCCAACTTGCCCCAATAAATCTATTAAGTGAAGCGATGAATTCATTGTGCTCCAGCAACGTGCCACAGCCACATTTTGAAAGAAGGGGGTGACATTTTATTGCATATGGGGGATTATGAAGGGGCTGAAAGAAATGGCTTTGCCTGCAACGAAGCTTCCATTCAACTCTGTACTTCTGAGTCTTGAAGACAAGATTTAACTCACTACATTGCTGACCCTCACTGAGGTCTCAGTTCAGTCGGCACCTCTTGTTGGCCAGTGATTGAATTTAAAATTAAATTTAAAACTGTGGGCCAAAGGGCTCTCTTTGGATTGTCTCGTCTAGCTAACTGTGGGACATCAGAAAATGTGCATGGAGTAGAAAGACAGTTTATTGCTGTCTATAACTAGTTATGACTCTTCTAACTCAGTATCCAAGACTGAACATGCCAAAGTTCAAGGATACCATGTGATAGTCTATCTCCTCCTGGAAGGAAGTGCCCAAGGAAGTCTCACCCCAATTCTAAATATTAAACATTATTTAATACCTTTCAAAAGTGAGGTTTTATCTCCTTCTCAGTGATCTCTTTGTATTAGCTACAATAATGTTAGATATTTTTATCTACATAAATGTCTAATCACTCATGCAGTTTTGTAAATTCTTGGCTTCAGTGATTTCCAGTGGCAATGAACCCTCAGCCTGATCACACATTGTGTGAAATAGCAGGTCTGGTTCTGGGAGCTAAGCCAAAACTGGAAACTTGTTGGTACAGAAATATTTTTGATTGGGAAAGGAACAATTTAAAAAACAGAAAAAAGCAACCTGTATCTTAGTTCTCTATTAGGCTGATGATGTGAAAATTTATTAAGTTTTCTCAACTCTTTGTTGTAAGTCAGAAGAAAATAGGAAGCTGGCAATTCTGGTAAGAGCAATGTCCCTGAAAGAGTGGTACATATATTCTTTTTCCTGTTGATTTATTCATACACATCATTTGTCTGTTTCTTGATAAATGAATTTTCTGGACAGCATTGCTCTTATAGCACATCAAGGCTCATGAACACAGTACACCAGGGGAAATAAGAAATGGATTTTATTAAGTTTATTAGCAGCTAAAAACATGATACTTCAAGGCTGGAAGTAAAGTAATCCACCTACACAATTTGAGTGGAATGAACATTTGGCTTCAACTACAGCTCATATGTAAAATATAAATCCAGTTTCTCCATTGGAAATCCTCTGGGGTTTGGTTTTACACTACCTTGATCAAACTAAGAATTAAAGTTCAAGCTGGCTTCCATTCCCACATGGCAATATGACCTACATGTTTGTATTAGTGGTGCTACTCCTTCCATACCCTTCCTCATATCAGTATTTCCCCCAGCTTCTCTTTCATTTTTTTGCTTCCTTTCCTTCTTTCAAAGCAAAAGTGAGTTTCAACACTATATAGGCAATATATTGAGCAGACAATGGAAAAAGTAATTAAAGAAACTTAATATAGAAAGTGTCACTTCTGAACAAGGTCCCATCTCTCCATCACTAAGCATCACAAATGGAAAAGAGTTGCTACCTACCAGAAACAAATGAAGCAAGAAAAACTTGATAATTTTGGAAAGAAAATTCTGAAGCTGAGTATAGTTGCTGTCAACCTAAACACATAGGAAATCTCAGAGCTCCATGGTCAAGGCCATACTGGAGAAACTTCTGGGTTCAGCCCTGCCCCCAGACACCCAGCGTGCCTCCTGTGGTTACCTCTGTGCCAGAACTTCTCCATCTGGAAAGTGAGAGTAAAGCTCACCTCCCACAAAGGGATGGTGCAGAGCCTCGCTCACATCTCCAGTGCTCTGAAGCTCTTGGACGATGAGAGGTATCTGTATCTGAAATGCTGTCCTTACACACCTACTGTCTGCAATAACCTGTAGTGATACATATTGACTTCTACGTTACCAGAAGACAGACCCGATTTATTCCCAAATCTCACTCCTTGTACTCTGGAAAGCAGTTCCTGCTGTTCTTACTGCAAGGCTTTCACACCAAGACTGCTGCTCTGGATGGATTTGCCAGTCAACTCACATACTCCACTGTCCCTCAGCCAGAAGAGGCCTTGTGAAAAGTCAGTTCAGCCAGGCCGAGGTCTCCATGAGATCTGGAACGACTTGGATCAGTTCTATCCACTAATGTATCTTCAAGTTGCTGTTATTTCCATTGAAACTCAAAGCCTGAGATTAGCATGGAATAGTAAGGGCTCCAGTCAGAGGACAACCCCACTGACTGAGGAAGCAATGTTTCTGATAATCCAGTTCACCTTCCCCTTATTCCATGGTGTGGAGGCTTCAGTAAATACTCTTCCAAAAATCACGGTTCTGAGAACAAATGGGATTGAAATTGCCAGATAGGCAGGAGACCACATCTGGATCCCAAACAAGATAACAGGAAGGAGGAGCAGTTGCCTGGACTGGGTGTTGCAGCAGTGGAGTGCAGGGACACAATAACCAGCTTCTATAAATGACCTGCCTGTGTACAAGAGGGAGTTAAATCAGCTAATCATGTATGCCATCACAGGATGGGTACTACAGGGCAGCTCAGGGAGTCAAACAGGCAGTGATCACTCCTTATCTATAAAAGCAGCCATGTTTTAATATATGGTGCTTCACCCCACCCTTTTCTGAAAAGATTGATAAGCAAAATGATGAAGCTTTAATGAGCTTAATTGCAAATGCCTTATGTTCTTGCATTGTTGCCAAACAGCTACTTCAACATCCAGCAGTTTACTTAATAACTCCCCCCTCCTCTTCCCTACCCCCTCCAAGCCCAGTAACGTAATTATTCCTGTGGCAACCCCCCTATTTGACGTCTCTTTATTTATTTCCCTTCTCCCCCTCCCTGAATTACTGTAAATGGGTATCTTTGAAAGGAGGGTGGCAGGCAGCTTTTGGTACAGGGCTCACCAAGGAGCCCTCCATCAAAGGGCCCTTTGTGAGCATGCCCTGGACCGAGGCCAATCAGATCATCTTGCTGTCTGTCTCTGAAGAAAATTCGCCCCTGGTATGCAAGCCAAGCCAAGAGCCTAGACAGGGTGACTGCACTCCTAGTCCAACCTGTCTTAGCTGAGTGAAAAAATGCTGAAGGGAAAATTACCTGTTTGGCTCCAGACTGAATTAACTTTTTAATATACAAGTATGTTTATTATTTTTCCTTAAAAGTGCCTGCCTATCTAATATATTCATTAATGTTATCTGGTCAGTTCGCTTGAAATATTATGAAAAATGTGCAAATGCAATAAGGTGACAGTGCTTGGAGGCAAAGCAAGATGTATTTTCTAATTATACGACAGAAAACAACATTGTTATTAACAAATGACAGTGTAGAGTAATCTTCTTATGTCCAGGCTAGAGCAAGCTAGGATATCTTGCTCCTCATATCCAGAGTATCAGGAGAAGTAGATGGCCTTGACACCAACTCTTTCCCCATTCATTGACCACCACAAATCATCAGCATCAAACCTCCATCGAGCTGTCCTGGAGCCAGCATTCCAACCCCAGTTTTCCAGTGACACAGCCTCTCCTCCCCAGCAGATCCTCCTGCTCTGTCCTGTGCCCTCCCAGCCCAGGGGCTCTCCACCCCATACTCAGAAATGTTGCATTTTCACCATCCTTCAGTGCTTGCTAAGTCTCCTACGAGATTTGCCTGTAAGAGCTGGGACTGTAGTGCAGAGACGTTCTGCCTCCCCCAGTTCTTGCTCCTCTTCCCTTGGTCTCTCTGACTCCCCCAGTCCCTGCTTCTATCTCGAATTCTTCCCTCTGCTGCCACTTCCCCTCGCAGCTTCTTCCTGCTCCCTGTGTGCTCTTGACTCTTTTGTTCCCCTTTTTAGAAACACCTTGTAAGTGCCAGACAGGAATTTCCCGACACTATGTCCTGCATTAAGCAAGCGATAATGGCAGAAACAATAGAGAATTATGTCAGTAGGGTGCCCTAACAAAAGAGCAGAATTTAAATGAGGACACAGCTTTGGTCTTTGGAATTTGTCCACTATAAATGACTCTTCTTATTTTATTAGCATGTCTAGTTTAAGTGGAACACATTGTAATTTTAAATGGACAATAATAAAGAAGGATCATATGTCCTATTCTTACATGTGCACTTAACATTCCCTGGGGGTTCTTTCCGCCTGCCATACTCTCTCTTTCCCCCATCACAGTTCTTCATATTTCTCACTATATTTAACTATCTTTTTAAAACTTGTTTTTTTGCTCTTAGGAGAACCCAAAGCTTCTAATCCAAAGCTGTGTAAAGAAAATATAAAGTAGATTGTAGAACTACAGCTAGCTACTTGGGCACCACCCTGCTCACAAAACGTTTGTTTTGCAAATACTACAGAAAACTCAAATTATATACTATATTTACAAAAACAGCTGACCTTAAACTTATCCTGGTTCTTCCTCTCTGAAAATTTAAATGACATTAGGATCCCTATATTCCTGTCTTAGTCCTGGTTCAAACAACAACCTGCCAGGCTGCCTTTCAAAGCTGGCCATCACCCAGCAGGAGCAAGGATATTTAAAAGTAGTCCCTTAAGCAGCCATTCCTTCCTAAAGAGCTGTCCTGGTGTCAAGGATTTCTGACTACACCTCAGATTTTGCAAACTAATTCAAGCTAAAACAGCCATTGACTTAAAATAAGTCTGCTTCCTTAACAGTATAGTCCCATCACCAGCTGAACTTCACAAAAGAAAGTCACACCATGGATAGAGTCCAACACGTCCATTAGCACTACTGACAGTGGAAGTTATAATCATGAAACAAAATATTAAGTTTCCTAAATTTCTGTGCAGTAGAAAATTAATTACCACATTTGTTGTGATATTTTTCACTTATTTCTCTTCCCTGTATTTCTTCACAAGCTACTGTCACCTGAAAACTGGGGTTTCAGAGTAACAGCAACAAGAAAATACTGACAGATTAAATGGGGATTGAGCAAGACAGTCTTTCCAAGATGAATTGCAGGACTAGGTTCAGAAGTGTCATTCTGTAGCCTAGGTATTATTTTTTAATTGTGACTCTGACTGCTTTCTTGACCATCAACACAGCCCTTACTTACCCTACATCTCAGTTTTGCAACTGGTTATCAAGCAAACCAAAGTGTTAGTAAGCCTGAACAAAGTGCAGAAATTCTCCTGTAGAACATGTCAGCCCATGCAATGGTTTAGTGCATTAACTTTCAGAAAGACTTGGTTTTAAAAGGATGCTCTACAGTGCTCTTGATTTTCATTCATTGCACTATGGGTTACAGCCAGGGAGACCTACTATTTTTTTGCTTCACACGACAGGCTCATTTTTGCTTACTTTAACTGTGATAAGTTTTACCAGGCCCTGACAAAATCACACCAAACACAGCCCTGTTTTTCTTCTAGCAGTGCGCAAGAAAAATAATTGTTACATACCCATTTATTCCCCCCTGCAGCCTACAACAGTGCCAAGAAGTACTTCAGATGAGGTAGAAGCATAATTGAATAATTTTAGTAGCCTTAAACCAAGCTGGCCAGTATCAAAATACTCTGATTTCTGAAGCACTCATTGGAATTTAAGGGGTCTTTCTGGAATTAATCATTCTGGCACAAGACACAACCACACACCATCTCTTTCTCCTATGCAGTAATTTGTCATAGAAATCTGTTCCCTTGACATTGTCTCTGGTGCCAATAGATGACAGTTGAGAAAATATATGTAAAAACAGCCGCAGACTAAGCAAGCTACAGATTACAGAATGAAGAACAGTCCAAAAATTCTGTATTAAACCATAAAAAAAGACAAAACTTGTCTTTTCCTAGAGATAAAGATTTCTGCTCCAAACACTAGTTTTCCATTTCCCAGATGTGGCTTTTTAAAAGGATTCACCATTTGTAAAAAAGGAACATGATGAGTAATAGCTATTTCCTGCTAATTTTGCTTCCTGTAGGGATTGGCTCCTTGGTGTGATCTCACATGTTCAGGGATTGTATTTCCCAATTGGAACCTGCTCAGTCTACAGCGTGATGATATGAAGAGAATGGAAAAAGCCCTTCAGCTTCAAAATGCTGGCACTGCCTCTGCAAAAGGCTGATGAAGAAATGAAGCTGACAATCTGAAGGAGGGATGTGTCTCCACCAACTTTGTACGTGCCAGATTACCACAGGACATGGCATCCACTGACCTGGACTTTCCAATAGATGTGTCCTTTTTAATCCTGCTTCTAGGTCTGGCATGAAAGAGCTGTGAAAGCACATTGGTGTTACAGTCCCTGGGGAAAGTGAGGTCCCTGGAGAAAGTCCCTGCATCTGCTCCCTCTCAGCTGTCAGCATTTAGGACCTGTAGAAGGAGCAGCACCCACTTCAGGGACACAAAGCCCTACACTGGCACACAGCTCCCCACACTGTAGCTCCTTCTTTGACCATTCAAGAGCTCCAAAGCCTTTAAACAGAATCCTAAAACACGGATACTGTAAATATAAAAGGGAAAGAGCATTTGGGCTACCAGGAAACACCCATGGGAAACGTGGTGGCGCAATGTATCCCAAACTGTGATACACACCTCATAAAGGCAGGGGAGCCTCTTCAAAGCAGTCACACAGGTTGGCCCAGAACCAGGGCCTCTGCTGCAATAGCACTTGGTGCCATTGGAACAGCTGCAGAAGTAGCTAGGCTGTTATATTTATCTTTTTTTTTTTTTTTTTTTTTTTTTTTAATAATTTTAAATGTAGTGGATATATTTGGATATATTTTATATATTTTATATTTGGGGATATAAATTTTGCTTGTGTCCTGGAACAGGAACATGAAACAACTAAGTTTCACAAAACTCCTGTAAGACAAATTCTGTAACACCCCCAATTTTAGAGGCAGAGACAAATGAAGTCAGTATCAAATCCAGGGTGTGCACGAAGAGCTCCTACCCCTGTGTTCAAACCACAAGATAATTCCTCTCCTTTCAGGCCCTGATCCAGAGCAAATCAGTTGGAGTCCTTCTATTGAGTCCTCAATCAGCAGTGTAATCACTTTAGCATGTGTCAGGATTAAAACCAGCCCTCCAAATAAGACCATGTCTACACTGCAAATGCCTTACTGATAAAGGAATACCAGCACAGTAAACAGACAAAGCATTCCTGGGGCGGTGTAAACTTACACTGGCAAATCTGCTCTTTGTAGTGGTACAGTAAAATCATCCCCGCAAGCAAAACAAGCACCATTTTGAGGTATAATTGCATCTACATGTGTAGTGTTTGCTCACTGAGAGGTGTCAGTCTGACCAGAACAGCTGTGCTGATAGAAATCTGCAGCACAGACCTGGCCTTATTTTTTTTGGGGGGGGAAAAAAAATAAATGTTTTAAGCAATTAATAAAAATCAACATTGACTGGTCAAAGTGCTGTCAGTTTGTCTCTTCAGAGGTTTACACAAATTGGTTGATTTAAGAAAGAGAAAAGAAAGGAATTTAACATGGTTACATGGACTTGCCTTGGCTGGTATTTTGAAAAGTGTAAGGCTATGGAAATCAGATCTACTGTGTGGAAACACCATTTCTGGACACAAAGCCAGGCTTTGTGAGTTTACAGCTAGATTTTTCCAAGACCCTATTCAGCAAAGTCCTGTAGTCATAGCCTGCTAGTTCCACAGATGGGGGAAAATGGTGACGTGGAAGAGATCTCCCACATGGTCAGCCTCCCTCCAAGGCCCTAATGGCACACTGCCTCTTGCTGCAGATACAGATATATTTGTATCACCTCTGCTCTTGCAAGCGAGAGCTTGAGATTGGGGAAAAAAAAGAAGAATTGTACAAGGAAGGTACAAGGAACACAAATGCAAACAGCCAAAAAACAAAACCTGCCTGGGAAAATTCTTTGGAGGGAAAATGCTTCTCCTGAGAAGCCTTTGGAACACAAGAGAAATCATAGCTTAGCCAAAAAAGTTCCTTTCCATCCTTGGACCACTCTGTTTGCTCCTATTTCCATGTTAGGCGTAATTTCTGTTTTGACAGTTTCTTAAGATCCACTTGAACGGAATGAGATTTGACTTGATGATGTGAGATCTGATAAAATGATGTGAGGAAATCCTAATTTAACAACCAATCTCTTGAATCACATTTCCTTAACCCCAGTAGAATCTAATTGTGATAAACTAACACGAGCTGCATCCTCTCTGCTCTAATGCAATCACAGCTCTGCTGAGCCTCATGTTCACCCCTGGTCAGTCTGATACCTCCACTCCCTCCTGCAATGATTCAACACAAGGTGTCTGATTTACTCCCCTCCTGCTCCCAGCCTCCTCCTTTGCTGGATTCTCAGCAGCCAAAAGGCTCATTTCCCTGTGGTGTCTTTACAGAGACACCATCTCTAATCCTTCTTTTCTGTTATTTCTCCCTCCTCTTTGGGTGTGATCTTTCTGAATCTCCATTCTTTCTTCTACTCAAAGACCAGTTAATTTGCCTTTTTATTACCCTCCACCTATTTACAACTCAAGAACCTTTTCTGACACCGAGGCTGGAGCAGACATCCCAGAGATGCTAGCACAGCCCGTTCTGGCTCACCTAAGGACTGACATTTCTCTTTCTTTCTTTTTTACTGATACCCAGACTATCATTCCATGCCAGCATAACTCATCTTTCCTTCCCTTGCTCCCACAAGGAAGAATTAGTTAAATAAACAGACAAAATCAGAAACTTGGCAATCTCTTGTTTACTACAGACTTTGCCTCCTTGGCTTCCAATTTTTCCAAATTGTCCAAAATTAATCAGGTACAGACTACTTCTCTATTCCCACGCTGTAATCGGAAGTGCTTCCTTGCTAAACAGCACTTCAAGATCTCTTCTTTAAAACGCCACACTTCATTCCTGTGTGAAGCACACAGCCCCCATTCCCTGGCAGAGACAGGGCCTGAACACCTACCCCGAAGGAAGATGAAAAATGAGATGGCTGTTTCCTAGCTGCGCATACTTGAGAAAGAAATATGTATTTTCTTCCCTCCCTTTTGCCTTGCTGAGCATGTTGCAGTTGTGATGACATGTCAGAGGTGATTAGGCACTCAGTTTCGATGACACACATAACTTATCCATGTGGCCAATAAAACCTCCACACAACACCTCCCCATCCACCTCTACAGATCCTCTTGATTCCTACCCCAGGCTTCAACACCCAGGAAAGTTATTTATGCCTAAGTGAATTAGCTTGCTAAGAATTTCTTAAGTGGAGTGCAGTGAGCCAGCAGTTTTCTTCCACAAATGAGAAAACAAGTAAAGGGCTCTCAGAGATCAGTGTTGCTGAAAACTAATTGGCACGGCTAATTTTGGCCTGACAAGTGCACTAAGGATTCTCTACATTTCCCACACAGGTCAAGCTTATCGGTTCACACTTGTTAGTGCAAAAATCTCTTTTCCTATCTTTGTTTCTGCCACTTCTCTTATCCTGTCACTCTCCTGCAGTAAGTGCACTGGCTGGGCACTTCAGTAGCCATTTTTGCAAACACTCTTATTCCATTACAGGAAGATATTCACATGTACACACAAATGACAGTATTCTTCAGTGTAGTGCTTATCACAGAGAAAGGACAAGACAGCCCAGTGTACCTACTGCATTTCATGCCGCCTTACACAACATGATCGCTTTTTCAGCAGCTTCCTTTCTGGAAGAGACAGGCAACATTTCAATTGAATACTTTAAAAAAAAAATCTGCTTGCAAAGGACAGAGAGAGGAAGGGAGAAAAGTTATCCATTATGATGGATTAACTGCAAAGGTAGCACTTGTAATTTCCTCTCACTTTTGAGCCCCTGGGTCATGGACTTGGGGTTGGATTGTCCCGTGTTTCAAGTTTGGTGGTGTTACACTGCCTGACCATGGGCGGAGCACACCAACCTGCTGACAAAGTTCTTTCCTTTCCAAAGTATGGAAAAAGAAACCAAAGAAACAAAATCTAGCCCTAATTTAATGGGATTGGGATTTGCAGACGTGAAGTGCTTTACTGAGTCTTACAACTCCTGGGAGACTGGATATTTGCTGAATCACATAGCAACGGGTCAAAGGGACTCTGCTGGACATAGGCTGAACTTGATGCTGATCCAGCTATTGCAAAACACTGCTGGCACTCTCAAGGGAATTACAGAACTGGTAAAGACTGGAGATGGAGAGCCCTGCTGGGAGGAGAGCTCTTCTAGGTACATAGGGATATTAGGACCTCAGGCAGCACAGTGCAGGATCTCCATGGGATGTGGAAGCTTGTGTTATGATCCTCTGGACCTCCTGAGACATAGGAGAGATTGTCTAAACCTCCACAAGTGAAGGAAAACCACAGAGGCAGTATGTGCGACATTTTTCCTTCAAATTCAAATCATTCTATGGCCCATTTTTCCACTGAGTGAGTCAAAAGTGCTAACCACAGCTCCCATAGGAAAGCAGAAGTCAAGCATTGGGCAAAGCGTTTTTCTGAAACTGATTTTAGCATTTGCTTGATCCAAAGCAATAATTTGAAGTCGAGTAGAGGCATTTTTCTTTTTAAGTAATGAATGCATAACACTGGAGCAGCTTATGGAGATGACTGCTTTCCCATCAATACTCCACTCTTTCTCATTTCTCATGCCCAGGGCAATGCCAGCAGTTGTCCTCTACTGTAGATTTTGAAGCTTTATAAAGATAAAGGAATGCAATAAGGTCTAGGTGGCATGCAAGCTGGTTCTGTTTCTGTATAAACATCCTATCAGCATCTTTGATGTCCTCAGTTTTGGGGGTAGAAAAAAACATTGATAAAAGAGAAAGTTAGGTTCACTCCATGTAACAGAAAAATTCACTCTACAAGCCCAAGGAAGAGAAGCAGGAAGAATTATTGGCCTGCTTAATAAGCTGTTGGGATGTCCAGAGGATGTGGAACTTCTCTAAGATCAGGATTCCAACTCAGAGTATTTCACACTTTACAATTCTCTGGCAGGCCAGCCTGTTTGCACAGACCCTGGCTGCTGGGATTCAACATCTCACATTAGGCCATTTGGAATTTATTTAACACGTGTCCCACAGAACGCAAGACTTCCTTCAGAGGAATAGGCAAATCACTTGTAAGTGTGCATTTACAAGATCAGAAGTCATGAAAACCATGCTCACTGCTTGTCAACTTATTTAGGGGAAATTGTGTAATCAACTTAACACAGCAGTTCTCTTTTACCTAGAAGGTCAGGCTCATTGTTCCTGTATGTCACCACACTTGGCTAGTAATCACTCAGGAGGAAATACATCATTTTTATTTAAATTAAGCTATACGAAGTGGGGTCAAGTCTGAATTCAGATATCATCTCTCTTCAGAGAAGCTGGAAAAGTCAGAATTTCTCTAGTTAAAACCCCATCTTTTGGATAAAAAAAAAAAAAAGAAAAATAAAAAGGAGAAAAACAAAAAGAAGAAAAAGAAAGGCAATTGACTGAAGGTTGCTATAAACTACTTATTTCCTCATCACAAGCTGTTAAAGGAGACAGGTAGCTAAGCCATTCAACACCCTTCCTTTCATCTGTTCCTATTTTCCTCAAACAGTTTGGATCCCACACTGAATTTTTGCCACTGGCATTTTCTCCTTCTACCTTTTGCATTTCATCTCCTGTGCAATTCATGGCAACTCATGAAATGAAGCAAAGAGAAAACGTGATTGAGGGTCACTTTATGACTAGACGTGATGTTCTCCCTCATCCAAAGCCAGCAGACAGCACTTCTGGGAGACAATGTGAAAACACTGTCATCCCAGTGTGGTGTCTGGAAACACACTGAGTCCTTCATACTCCGAGTACTGCTCATCCTAAAAGCCCCTCTGGATAGTGATCCAGCTCATTAAATGAAATGTACTTAAATTCTAGAAAAACATGATCACATTTTCCCCTACCTGTCCTTCTGAAACCTCATATCAAATTAATGAAACTTTAATAATTATGCCAGAAAGCTGACAATTGCTCAGGTCCCCTCTCCCCTCCATGTCTTTCTTTACCTGGGCTTTACCTGCCATGAATGATGTTATGCCACTTCTGGGACTGTTTCAGATTCTGCCACTTTGGGAATCTCTCTCCTGTGCATTAAACTGCATCTGGTTACACTCCAGAAATGCATCCTGCCAGGTCAAGGGTTTTTCTTCCCTGGGAATTAATTATGAAGTCTTCATCTCCAACATGTACGGCTACTTCTTATTTGCTGCCTACATGCTTTTCACTCTCCTGTTTTTAAACGGGTTGGAAATGCTAACAAAAGAGGTAATCCGCCTTTGTGTGTATTCCCATAATTAGCAACACGCACATCTGGATAGAGTTTCAATAGTCCACTGTTATTCAAACAATTTGTAATCACACAGACTGTGTAGTGAACCAGCAGACCGGAGCATATAGCTTTTCATTACTATGTGGTATACAGTACCCATAATACACAAATAAACTCAAAACCTGCAGCAGCAACAATGACACATTCTGTGTGGCCTTATTCACCAAACGGCTTTCTAAGAAGTCTTTATCGAAAAATGCAACACATCCACTAATTATTCGGGGTTGTAAGTGGGGAGGAAGTATAGGAAAATCTTGCTGCATCTGTTCAGCATTCTAAAAAGCCAAGTCCAACAGCATTTACAGGATTTTAAAAATAAAGACTATAAAAACCAAGAGCTCAGAGCTTAGTTATGTGGGTGCACAGTACCACGTACCATGTAACAGTAGTCAATTTTACAGGATATATAACAATACACACCAGCATAGCCAAAGGCAGGATCAAGCCCTTTAAATTTTATATTGTGATTCGTGCTCAAAGATTTGTTTCAGTGTGGATGCCATGACTCATATTCTCCATTCCCCCAGTACTTCATCCCCTCCTTCCCCACAACCCATGCTAACTTTTTATTAAAATGCTCTCAATGCAGATTCGCTTGTTTAAGCCTGGTATTTATGGATTTCATCCTGCAACCTGTACTCACAGGAGCTACTTACAAAAGTCTGGAAATGTTTACTGCAGAAAGAAAGAAAAGATGTCTATTCCTGCTCCTTGGCTGAAGTCTTTTCCTTCTAATGACAGACCATCCAGATTTCTTCAGCACAGTACTGACTAGGAATAATCTCCCTTGTTGGCCCCCACACAGCTCTACAAGCACCATATCTGAGCCCACACGGTATCACAGGGCAGTGCTGAACCATTTCTGAGTGGCGTTTCAAAGGTTTCGCAAGACGCCTCTGCTAGTTGTTGACTACAACTTTTATATTAAAAATATAATATCAGAAGAATATGTGGTTCACTTCATCAGTACTGGCTTATGGGGAAACAGCACAGGACTGTAGAAAATTCCAGTCTGAAATTTCTCTGAGTCAAGGTTTGTTGAAGAAGAGTACACATCAGTGAAATGTTTATTCAGAGAAAGCGGCTGCCACGTGGGTGAATACAACATAATGGTGGTTAGGCTGCCATTGTGAGTCTGGAGTCCTCCTGTAGCTCTTGTATTCTGTCTGAATCAAGGACATAATTTTTTATCTTTATATTCTTTTGCTTGTCCATCTGCATAATACAGAATGATACAACAGTAACTTCAAGGGTTACCTTTCTCCCGCAAAAACCTGCTTTGCATCCTCTGCATCTTACACGAACAACTCTGAGTTTGGCAGAGCTTGAGAACGTTTATTTCTCACAGAAAGAGTTTGGGTCCATGCTTGTTGTGGAGCCTCTTGGGGCTTTTGGTGACAAGACCAAAACAGAGATAGCACTGAGCTTCCCACTGTGGTCTGCTGCTGTGGGATAAAGGATATTTCAGAGCTTGCTAAGAAAAGTATTTCTCCCTCCGCACTTCTCCAAATTCTGTGAAATGCTTTTTGAATGATGTTATGTACATCAAGGACTGTTAAACTGGGTTTTAGTAATTTCTCACACTGAGTCATCAAAACTTGTGTATTTGCATGTTCCTTTTAAATAACAATTCTTCAGTCACAAAAGCCAATATTCACCAAAACCCGATCTCTGCACATGGCACACATTCTGGCAACACAAACCCACATGACAATGACCTGGATATTTTGACTAGTTCCTAGTGTAACAGATCTAGGTAGCATTAACAATAGATGTTTTCCAGCCAATCCCACACTTTTTTCCAACCAAATACAAGCAAAGAATTTCTTCTCATGTGACAACACTTTCTTATTTCTCAAAGGTATTGTACAGCTACATTAATGCATGAGAAATGTGTTAGGGTGATGAGTTGAAAAACACAATGAAGGTGCCAATCAAGACTTAGAATACTGACAGACATTGAAGAAATTCAAATCTCCATACAAAAGCTGAAGCTCAAGGCCCATGTGAAATAAAAGAAAATAAAAATTATGTGACATAGCAAGGGTTATCTTTGATTAAAAAACACTTTTTCTCATATGAAATCTGAGTTTTCATTTTTCAAAAGTAAAGTTACAATAAGCAATAAAATCTCTTGCACAAACTGCAGAGTAAGTTAATTTTGAATATAACTAAACAATATATCAGCGAAGTATTCCTTTCAGCTTCCTGGAGACTTGTATATTGCCAATTTATAATTAGTTGCAGATTTTCAATTACTTTCTAGCTAACAAAACAGTTTCATTTGCATTGTTTACTTGCCACTTAACTCAAATTGTACCCAAATTGGTTATTTTAAAATGTGACACAGATTTTCAGGGCCAAAGCAAATTCTATATATTTTAATGTAACAAGCATCTGTATTTCAGTCTTCAGTGATAAAAGTGTACAGGATTTGGCCAAAACTCAATCAACTCCATCACAATCTCAAAATGCCTCCTGTGCAATTTGTCAAAAGCAGATTTCTTGGCAACAACACATAAAACTACAGCAACATATAATGAAGAACATAATCTCGGAAAATACGCAAAGTTTGTTTTGTGTACTAATTGAAACTGGGAAACCACTGTAGGCAAATTTAAATTCAACAGAAGATCAAAGAAATTAACCATCAAAATATCATTCTGCTACCGTGCTTAAATATAGTCCACTGCATTGAGTCTCATTCCTGATAGCCCCACTCATCAGGAGCATATTAAATTCAAGGTGCAGAAATCTGGGGGTAATGACTAAGTGGAGGGATTTTATTTGGTGTTATTCAGTACCAGGCAGACCTCAGCTAACTCTGTTACATGATACTCTTTATGATAATGCACACTGCTATGAGATTTGGAACTGGCTGTCTGCAGCAATAACCTGTGCCAAGAGATTCTTGTTACCAAGGGAGAGAATTGTTGTCCACTCCCTCTCCTGCCACACAGACACTAAATGCAGGTGACTTTTGATGTCCAGAACAGCAAGTGCAAGTGTCTGACCAGCTTTTGTTGTAGTTCTCATTCCTTAATTGATCATCCTTCTCCTCCCCATATAAAATAGTCACAGGTTTTAATTTTTTCTCATCCAGGAGGTCCCACTCAGCATCTCTAAGTGTTCTGAAAATTTGTCCACCTCTGCTGGATGCTGGGTGAAGATACCTGTTAGTGGGGCCAGACAGTCTTTTGAAGATAAGGACACACCCAGCATGGAGCAGATTTTCTATCTTTTTCTGCACCAGGAGGTATCCTCATGGACCTGAGTGGGACAGACCAGTGTCACTTTCCTGGGGAGTTATGGCAGATTCAGGGCCTACAAGTTTGGTCTAAATGTAGGCACATTTCTGTGACATTTTACCTTTTCTGTGAAAAAATCTTATTCAAAATTTTAATATCCAAATGAGTCTAGATTTTCAGAGCTGTTCTACAATTTCTCCTTCTCCTCCCCAGCCCTACCTGAGACTAGAGCTGCCTTGGCCATGGAGTGCCTTGAAGTGCCCCAGCAGAAATCACAGCCCCATCATGGCAGGGCTGATTGCAGGGCAGATATGCCAAGTTCAAAGGATGGATAAAACTTCCCTGGACATTTTAAACTGAAATTTGTTTTGTTCTTGGATTGGGGCTGGTGTGTTTCATGAATTGGTTTAGATTAGATGGTACAGAAAGCAGGTCATGATTTTTTTCAGTGGAGAAGCATCTTTTGGGCGAAGTGTTATTGTTATTGTTCCCTCTATTTTCCTGTTTCTTCTCCTTTTGAATGCAGCATGACAGCACCAGAGCAGTCTGTATAACACAGATACTGCATATTAGCCTACAGTATTTCCTAGGGAATACTACTTAATCATATTCTATGCACAATAGCAATTTAATAAAATATATATGTTAAAAATACCTAAGTCTACCATTCCTAGCCCCACCCCTGAACAGCCATTATTGTCTCCTTCCAGCAGCAAGAAATGGACATTTAATCTTACTTTCAACTTTCAGTCTTTAAATCAGTTTTAAATCCATGACAAGACTTTACATCCTACCCTATTGTTAGCAAGATTCCTTAATTGCCTCCTTTAAAAGACTTTATCCAACCCTTTTGAAAGTTTAAATAAATTATATCCACTGGTTCTCCTTTATCCATTATTTGTTAACTATTTCAAAGAAATCTGAGAGGCTATAGAAATCGTGCTGATTTGTCCCCATCATATTATCCTCATCTAGGTCCTTTATAACTTGATCTTTAATCATTCCCTCAACCATATTTCTTTACACTGAGGCACCTCCCAGGTTTATAATTTCAGGGATTGCCCATAACACCTTTTTAAAAGGAGGTTAACAATGTTGATCACCCTCTGATAAAACTTTTTTTTTTTTTTTTTTTTTTTTTAAAATAATGTGCTGTCACCATTTGTCAGTTGCTCTGTTACCAGCCATGGTTGTCTCCATTTATGGCTTCTAGGCTTGATTACTGCATCTAGATATATTTAAAGACAGATTTGGCAAATCTGAAAAATCTGAAACTGGTACAGACATCACCAACCCACCTTAGGTGCCGCAGTTGTGAGGAGTGCATCTGGGACATCCCCATGGAATGTCCCCATGGAACGTCCCCATGGAATGTCCCCATGGAATGCCCCCACGGGACACCCCCATGGCATTCTGCTTTCACCACTGGCTCCCCACAGAGCTGAGCACAGGTAACATCTCCATCCTGACATTCAGTGGACACACACTTCCACTGAATGAGACAATCTGAACTACACCCTTGCCTGAGGACCTGCTGTAGGATCAGTCAGCAACAAAGGTGAGCCTTGCAAAATTCAAAAGACAGTTGTCTCAGAGGCTGGTGCAAGAGTAAAACTAACTTTTGCAAGAGAGGAGGGTAACAGTGATACTCCATCACATTCCCAAAACACAGCCAAATTTATTTCTTGCGGTTTAATGAATAATAAAAATAGGCATATCCAGATCTTTGTCAGAGAGTCAGTGGGGCAGATACATAACGAAGCAAGATATGTATTTTCTTAAATTTTAAAATCCATAAGGCATGCAGATGCTATTTTGACATGAGTGAAACCTAAAAACCTAGAGAGCTATTCCTCTTGAGTTTCTTCCAAATTCATATCATTGCCATACAGATCCAATTATCTATTACAAATTAATTCTTCTAGTCCTTCCAGCACATTTTTTATCCCTTTGTCTCTGTCAAAACGCTGCTGTCACTACTTGCAAAGAAAACCAATAGAGGAGGTATTTCCCCATTGCCTAGTGATGCAAACAAATAATCTAGCTTTTCTACACTCTCCTGCTCATCAAGCTGAACTGGGTTTGACAACTGGAATGTATTAATTAAACCCTTGCACATTTAAGGGGAAAAGAGTCACTCTGCCAAATAAAATGGGACAATAATGAGGACAGCACCGGAGCATCTCCACTGAAAGCTTGCCACATTTCTAGACATGTATTCATTCACCCACTCATCCTTCCCCCTCCCCCAGGATCACCAGTTTGGTATGAAGTTCAGAAACAAGCAGCAGATGAGATAAGCAGGCACAGTGAGTATTTTTTGATTTCTCTTATTAATGACATGAAGAATTGGCTCTTTTTAACAGGATTGTGTACTATTTCCTCCCACTATTCTTACGAAGCAAAAGCATAAAACTAAGAAAGGGGTCCATGCAGCACCTTGCCAACACACAGAATCAAGGCATTCACCATCACATATGGCATCTCAGCAACCCTCTTCTGGGTTTTACAAACTACTTCCACTATGGAGTGCCTCTTGCTTTGGTAGAGTAGGATGTAGCTAGGAAAAAACCTGCTTTATATATCTACAACAAATGGACCTTGGGGCACGGCAGGAGGAGAGAGAATACCCCAAACTCCCTTTCCTCCTTTCAGAACTATGGGTCAGGACAGTTTGCAGCTGCAATCCAGGCAAGCCCAGCTGCAGATGGTCACCAGGAGAGATTTGTGCTGTTGTCTGGTGGCCATAAAGAAAAAGCCCTGTCACCACATCCTCTAAAAGCACTGCATGGCAGCGTTTTCCAAGGATAGCCTGGAAGGGAGAGCAAAGCACCAAACACTAGGAAAAAACTAATTGCTTGAGACAGTGTAAACTTAGTAAGTAGGCCACACAGATCAGATCTTTACCACCAACACGTTGAACCATTTATAAGAAAGTTTTGTAATTCTGCATAATTAAGTCTTTTAATAATGTAGGTTTGAAGACTACAGAGCCACTGCACTTAAGGTTGATGCTATTTTAATTACATGGAAAAGACATAATTTGGGAAGAAGCCTTGCAGTTTATTACATTTACTTCTGTCAAATAACTTATAATTGTGTGCCAAGGTGCCTGAGAAAAGTATTGTGGTTTTTTTGCCATTTTTAAACATCTTATGCCACTCGAAAAAGATTACTTCCTTTTTAAGTTGCTGCTTCAACTGAAAGGTAGCAATTAATTAAGCCATTTACATAAAACTGTCTTGGATCAGCTACCTACAAAGATAAAGGCTGAAATCTACCTTCTAATTGAACAAATAAAGTTTTAAAAATAAATATACGTTGGTAATTATCTGTAATAATACAAATTAGGAAATTTAGCTGGTAAAATGAATATGTCAGAAATTAAGACTAAATTCTTATCATCCAAATTGAATAGGAACAGTCTATCCAAAAACCATTCTTCTAATTTATCTTTCATTTATTGTCACTTTACACATCTTTGTATCATTTGATGTCTTGCCATACCACATGATGCAAATGGAGAGGAGGTGGAAGGTGTCTCTAGATCATGGGATGTGCTTATTCTTATCAAGGTTTGGGTTTTTTTTTGTTGTGTTGTTTTTTTTTTTTTTTTTTGTTTGGTTGGTTTTTGGGGTTTTTTTGGATATGGTCAGGAGAGAAAGGAAAAACCTCTGTTTTTCACAAATTGTCATTATACACAGCAGGAAATAAAAAATGACATAACATAGCAAAATAACCTGGGGTACTTCAACACACACAATCAAAAGTAAACTGTTCATATATCTAACTGTATACAACTGATATGAGTTCATAGTGTACTAATATATCAAGTAAAATAAGATAGGTGTGTCTTTTATTACAATAATTTTAACAGCAGAAACACAGCTTAGAGCAAAATCATGGTCTCTCTAGCATTTAACTACAGTCTGTATTTTTCCTTCTATGCTTAAAAGAGCAAATTGTACAAAAAAACATCTTATGCCAGTGGTGAAAGAGATCTACACCAGAGATTTGCACTGCTGCAGCTACAGCACACAGACAGACCCCGTGCAAAGTAATATCCAACCTCTAGCACAGAAGGTGGTTTCTCATCCTCCACCTGTGTGGTGGCTGAGCTGATTAATGGCCTCACTGTGACAGCTGTTACACATGCAAAACTTGCACTGAAGCGAGTGGTGGGGGATTTTTGTCTGCATAATGACTCGAGGACACAATTCTGAGTCATATCACATGTTCTGAGCCAGGTATCTTCCTTCCCTAATTATTGCATTCTTTGCTAATGGATGGGGTACATTTTCTTCCAATATATCTCATCCAAATGTTCTTCCCACACATAAATCAAACTTATAATATTAAAAACTTAATCTGGAGAGATTTCATATTAAAGTTTGTTCTGTCTGTCTCCAGGCAGCGATTGAGTACCTCGGAAGCAGCTGAGATTGAGCATTACACATGTTGTGCCTGCCCTCACCAAACCAGATCTCTAAGACTTATCAAAATATTTATGTACACAACTTGGAGTGTTCAGTGGGAGTATGCATCTGTATAACAATAAGTACAATGTTAAGTGCTCATAAGACCAAGAGCTCGAATCAGCAAGAGATGATTTGACTCTGCAAACATCCCAATCTCATTTTTTACTACTGACCAGTAATGGGACCTTCAGTCAGGATTATTCAGCTTCTACATCTGGAAACATCTGTGCAAGTACCTCTTCAGAGCAGAGGACAGCACTACTTCTACATTTATGCAGAGACTCCAAACTGTGGACTACCCTTTGAAAATCAAAACAAATATCTGGCAAATAATTATTGAATACAACATCTGCTGTGTGATCCTTGACTGCTGTACCTCGAAATTTTGTAACACTTTGTGAAATTATTTTAACTGAATTAATGAAGTAAACAAAACTGTCTCTTTAATTATACAGCAAACTTATTCCCTGTCCCACCAGTTGCAGGCCCACAGCTGAGGTGCTGAGCACCTGTGGTAATGATTCCTTCAGCTCCAGTTACCACACGAGGTAACTGTGACAGGAATTTACTGAGGCATTTTAGAAACTGCATAGAGCATCTCTCACCCTGTTTTTATACTTGAAGGAAACATGTCAGAATAGGACATAACAATGAAGAGAACTGCATATCTAACATAATAAGCAAAAATTGAACACCTTTGGAAATATACCTCTGCACAAGCTTTCACACATGTGAACCAAAGCATAAATACAAGATGTTATTGCACTACAGAAAATGCTGTTCATGAATGTATGTGATGTGAGAGAACACGTTGATGTAATCTTTACTATTGATGTAATCTTTACTATTAGTCTGAAATCATTAATCAAATAAGATGCAAAAATCTAAAACAGTCCAAGAAAAAAACCCTCCTGTTTTCTTTTCTGTTTCTCTTTCTGAAAACAGTGTTTCAAAGAATTCCTTTTTTTTATAATTTCTACCAAATTGGAAAAAAGCATCACCCAGGTAAGTTTACTGATCATTGGTTTAATAAATACAATGCAGGTTTTCTGCGTCAATGAGAGTGAACTACCACCTGACAGTAAGCAACACTTCATCTGAAGTTCAGCACATAAGGTATGATAATACAGTCATTGCAATGTGCATGGTCATTTCATGGCAATGGAAATAGAAGATAAATACTTCTCACCACATTACAAATAACAGAACACACATACAATCCTCCCACACTTCTCCATCCACCCTGTGTCAGTCACTGGTGTTAAGATGATTAATCAAACTCAATTTGGTCAATAATAATAATCTGCTTTTGCTTTCAGCAGGAAGCTCATCTTTCCTCCTTTGCCTATGGCTGTTTCATTGTTCTCTACCTCTGGTTCTAGAAAATGCTACAGCTTTGCAAAATGCTTAGAGATGTTTCATCTATGGAAGATGCCATGATGAATAAACTTCTACATTGCTTCATTCTACATGTGTCAAAAGTGAAGCTTCTTCTGCCACTAATGACAAGTGTCTTCTAGGAGAGACAAGCCTAGCCTGAGGAGTTATTCAAAGGGTAAATGCTGTGGTTAAAAAGAAGGTCTACCCTTGGCAGAAAATCTGATATGTTCTCCTTTTCAGGAATAGAATAACTTCTAATACCAAGATTGATTTGAACAAGAGAAAAGAACTCTACCACAGGTGGATTTTTTACAGCTGAGGTTTTAACTTTACACCAAAAAGTTAAGTCCCTGCTGCACATGTGCAAGGCTGCATCTCCAGAGTGGTTCATTTCTCTGAGGTCCACCTAGAAACTGGCCATAGGTAAACAATTCAGTTTTAAGGAAATTTTTATTTTTGTAGCTCCTGGACCATTATCTAGATGTATCTACTGAGTTACAGGAAGGAGATTGTCTTATGAAAGATCATTAGCTCTTAATTGCTCATCCTATTGCAGTTGATTTCTGTGATGCAACAGCCATTGGCAAATATACTTGAAACTATGTCACACTTGTCTCCTCCTGAGGAGGTAATGCCAGTGAAAGTTTTCTGGTATCTGGAAGTTTTCTTTTGTACTCATGGAACAGGTAGACAGGAGTTAAAAACTACTGCCTATTGCCTTTACATAAAAATGAGTTTGAGGAATCAATTCTGGAAATTATAATTCAGTTTTTACTTCTACTTTGCCCCAGATGACTTCAACATTACCTCATTGACAAGGATCAGAAAGAAACCACTGTTTCAACTTGCCAAGCCTGTGGCTAGAAGTGACATTCTGAGTCTGATCTTTAGTAACAATCCCTAAGTAAAAGGCTATATAACTAATTACTAATCCCTTGAGCTGTCTGCGCTATAGATGGCACCATCATACACTATTTATTTGGATGAAATTCTGTGTCAAAATATTTCAGCAGGACTACAGTGACCTGGCAAGATACTATAGGGATGGATGACTTAGATATGCCACAGATCAGACAGATATTCTTAGCAAGTGTATGACTCTCAGAATGTTAAAACATATGAAGATAGTTATCAAAAAGCAAAACATATCACAGATTTTCTTTCTCATTTTTTTAAGAACAGGATATAAAGAAACAATATTGCAGAGTCTTAATTTTTCATCAGCTAGCTCTATTCCTAATTATTCCTATATTTTATCCTCTGCAGATGCCAAAGATAAAATAGAAACATAATTAAACGAAAAGCAAGGAGGAGATGTCCTGAACCTAAATGTGTCTAAGATAACCTAGTTTTTGGAATCTAAACAAATACCTCTTTAAACATTTCTTCTGCAGTATGCCTCACTTGGAAACATCTTCATTTCCATGTGAAAATTGCAAAATTGAATCCCTGACACCAATGCAACTAAGACCTCAAGAGCTTTTCTTCCTTAAAATGTACAATCATTTCTCACTAGCTGACACTAGCTGTTGACCTGTGTGATTTGTTATCTTCAACATAAAGTACACAAAAAGCTTTAGAAATTCCACATACAGGACCATCTGGTTAGTGTTACCCCATTTATTCCACTCTTTTTCCATTAAAAGTTTGAACCAGAAGTATACGAAACACTAATAATAAGTAGAATGTTCAACAAATGCTAATGACTGACTCTAACTTATCACATTTTTCATTCTAAATACCTTATGGAAAAAATCGATTTGTTTTCAGAAATCTTCACCATTAGAGAATTTTCTCACTGGCCCAAGGAACTGATATTTGTTCCTTTTCATGATACTTGCCAGCTATGTGTGTGTAGGATTCAATCAGGAGGAGTTGAAATGGTGAACATTTTACTTCTGTGTATCTTGCAGCTGCTTAAGTCGCAGGATAGGATTGTCTCCATTGCTTCATGTGCTAAATAGGAAAGGCATGTGCTGGCTTTTGAGTCCATGGCAAACAATATTCTGTGCCCAGATGCATACAATCCTTCTCTAAAGTTCACACATGGCAACGCGAGGAAATCCATTTTCTCATCCTTCAAAGATTTTCCAAGCCCACATCAAGCCTTGAAAACAAATTATTTTATATGAAGAACCAGGAGGAGAAATGGGCACACTCTCATGGTACTCTAGAAAAGGCAGCAGCTCCATACTCATTGTGTTCTCCTGTGATCTGATAGATCCAAGATCCTGTTTCCAATTCAGACTGAATGCTCACATTTCACACATGAGCTTAAGCTTCTGTCTACTGACCCTTCCAGGGAAGGTGTCTCTGTTTCTCCTGTTGTAATCATTCATTTCCAAATTACAGTTACTCATTGAAGCAGGCATTCTGATCCTCCTCCACAGCTCCCCCAGCCACATGACCATTTGGATGGATGAGAAAAGGGCAATGGATGCTAGGTCTGTATATATCTCTTTTACTCTCCTTTTGACCAGAAACTCTTTGTCAAATGTAGTAAAAAATTGAAAGATGGCATTTTTGTAGATAGGATTTTTTGGGGGCAGGGATTTTTTTTTTTTTCCCTAAAAATCTCTCCTTATCCTCACTGAAGTGTTACCACTCTCATCTGTACGTGTTGGTATATCAGAGAGCATCCACAGTACTCAGGACTTTCCAAGAATGAGAATTGATTATTTGGCAGGTCATCTCTCAAATCCAATGCTCTCACCAGACCGAAAGCCAGAACAAATCCCAGCTACTGGTGTGAGGAAACTGATGTGTTCCAACCCAGTGTTTTATTCCAGCAGCTAGCAATTGTTCCTCAAGCTCTCAAACTCCCCTCAAATTCTCCCTTCCAGGCTGAAAAGAGTAACAGAGGCCCTTGTTGGGAAGTGAAGCTGCTTGGCACAGCAGCCAACACCTGGAGTAGGACAGCTACTGCCATACTGAGAGCACTGGTTACCCTCCATTGCACTGACAGGATTCCAGTGACTGACTGAGCCAGGGATGGGCCTGGAGCTCTTGTGGAACCTCATTACATTGAATAAAACATCTTTGAGATTGACTCCCTGACATTTCTATGAGTTACAGAAATGTATGTGACATGCATTCAGGGGAGAAATATATTCTAGGAGCACACCCAAGTCCAACGTGTCAGTGAACATTTTATAAACATTTTCATATTTAAAACAAAACAAAGTGTTAGATTCTTGAATCAACAGTAACCCCTTATTGAGTCCCTATGTGTAGCAAGAGCAAAGTAGGAACAGGATCATGCATGGCTTGGGAAACTGTTAAGGAAACTGAATCTCCTTTCACATAATTTCAGGTTCATCCTTTCAAACACCATTATAAATTACAGAGCTACAATGAATTTTGTCATGGGTGGGGGTTTAGTTTGAAGCAACAATACTACATTTGATTCAAGAATAATCAATTGCGACCTATAATACCAGAGTGCCAGCTTTTTTAAATTAACTGACCACGGCTAGCAAACAGCTATTAACATAGTGACTGTGAGGGGATACAAAGATATGCAGTGTCTGTGCTGCTGAACCACAAAGTATTTTTAAAAGAAGAAAAAATTAAAGAGGATGACCTCCCCCTCTCCAAGTGGCCACTAAGACAATGAACTTATTCAATCTTTGCAGTCTTTTGTGCTTCTTTATAGGAATATTCCACCAATTTCCAAAATTATAGCTGGTAGCTGGCTTAGTATGATTTTTGTGTTAAAATAATGGCAGTGTTCACAACAGGGCTAAGTGTTCTATTAAATCAGTGATTAGTGCACCCTTGTATATATGCCACATGTCAAAACCATCATACATCTTTGTAATTGATTATAAAATCCTCTGTAAGTATGTACTGTAATAAGGCCACCCTGATGTTGAAACATCCAGACACAGTTTACTACTCACTGCTAAATTCATCCATTCAGTGGGATTGACACCAACCTTTTCTATTTTCTCTCCCTAACAAACTGCAGATGTGTCTTCTGTGCAGGAGACAAAAACAAAAGACTTGAAGGACGACCTTCAGCACAGCAGTGTGGCCATGAGCTGGCAATGGCCATGGGAGCAGCAGTGCTGGCTGTCCTCTTCCCAAGAAGGATGGATATACCAGTGACCTGTGCCCAAGACAGGACAGGACAGAGTTATGCTCCTACTGCACCAACAGGCCAGTCCAGGTCATCTGTTCCAGCCTCTCCATCAACAACAGATGGTTCATATAAGAATACAGTATAACTCAGCTGGGGTTTTTTTTCAGATTTTGAGGAATATGGTTGCCTAAGGACAGAATGTGCTTTGCTATAAGACTGCCTGGTAGTAAACACCCTTTAAAAAAATCCAGCAATATTTTTCAGAAGCAAGTAATGCACAACTGAGGACATAACAAACCCAGCTTTTTTAACAGACTAAGAAATCTGCTAGGCTGAATTTTAAATGAATATGATAAGTCAATAAAGCAAGGATCATGCCATTCTTGTACTGATTTTAAAAAAAACAAACCCCAAAAAACAAATGAAGAGACCAGTGACCTTTCTTTTTTTTTTTTTTTTTCACCCAGCAGAAAAGTGTAGTTTTTTCCTATTTCCTTGTAATAAAGAGCAAGAAAATTCTTGGGGCTCAGGCAATATAACTGTTCAGCTCAAAGGTAGATGCCAGGCTTAGAAAATTTCTAGTGATAATTCCTGAATTTCAGAAAGCAACTGTGAGGAGCTGGTTATGATGGGGATGCATACAAAGCCATCCTTACAATGCACCTCTTCCTTCTGCTTATTGAAAGAGCAGCTTTGGAAAAGCTTGAAGAATTTTGACCATTGTTACTCCTCTTTGCTATGGTTTCCCTTTTTCTGTTATATAAACATAATCTACTTGATTTTTCTTTCAAAGCATTCTCGGCCTAATCCCCTCCCAACCTATTCTCATTCATTTATTCCAGAGGGGAGAGCTCCCACCTCCAGTCAGCCCCTGACAGTAGGCTCCATCACCCATTTGTTACCTTTTCAAGCAAGGATCTTTGTGCTTTCTCCCCTGCTGCCCCCATGCTTGGGTAGAGCTCCTTGTTCATGTCCACAAAGCTGCCTCGTTATCCTCCTTCAAATCCCCTCTCAAACCTCCTCTTAACTCTGATGCCAGAAAAAAAAAAGCTTGACAATGGCTGTGCTGCTGCAATATTGAGCCCACTACCTATGAAGCCGACCTTCTTATTCACTCCTCATGCTTCCCCATCTGCTTATACCCACCTGTTGTCTCCTGTCACTGGGTTTAAAATTTATCAGAGGAGAAAGGACTAAATCAGCTTGAATTACTCTGCCTTTGCTGAGAATGCATATTCTTGTCAGCTGACATGAGGCAACTTGTTACCCTGAGAAAACATCTTTATATGCCTCAGCCATCTGGATGTAAATTCTCTGGAGGGGGCAACTCTGCTCTGTGTTTGAATGCTGCCTATGGGTCTTGGTCCTGGCTACTTCATAGCACAAAAACATTGCTGGATCTATAACAAGGATTGTGTTTGCTCTTCTAGGCACCCAGTTGTGTGTGTTACCATAGCATGGGAGCCTGAGTACATGGACAGAAGTAAACAGCTGAATGAAATATGGGTCAGCCTCTCAGGGTAATGAACATATGGCCCATATTTAAATATGACTAATACACAGGCCAGATTCTAAGAAACATTAAAAAAGTTGGGTGATAGACATATACAGCTACAAACTACCTGGTTACCCATCCATTAACATCGTTACCATGAGTAGGGGATTAAAAAAGCTTTACTTCAATAGCAACATCATCTATCTCCACAAGGCAGCTATTTCTACTACTTCCTCCTCCCACCTTGTTGGACAAATAGTAGAGCAGCATCACCCAGTCTCAACAGCCTCACAGTCAAGATTAAAACTTTTATCTACTGTGAAATTATCCTGTTTAAAAAGCTTGAGGTTATTTCACAGATGAAGTGGTTTTTGAGTGATGCTAACAGAAGTGGGTTGGTGCTGTAAGTGGCAGGGAAGAAGATTTCCTCTGAGTGGTCAGATGAATCCTCTGAGTCATTCAAAGCATATGAAAACATCTTTGGTTCAAACAATCAACCCAATTTTTAACCTGTCATTTAGTTAAAAAATAAATCAGTATTTTTACTGTTAAAATAAATACATAGCATTCAAAAGCAAAAAATCCCAACCTTCAACTCTGTGCTTGTTTATTGTCTGAGGGTGAAGTTGGAATTTGCCCTTGCCCAGAAATCCCATTTAGGAAAGTATGGAATCGGTTTCTTCCTTTTTAAAAACACCAAAACTTTTACAAGTGGAAAAAAATCCCACAGAGGCTGCAGGGTAATGTTTTTCATTAACCGGAACACACATTTTCAGAAGAAAATCTGCATGCTTTTTTTCTGGCAATAATTAACAAATTATTGTATATCTTTTTTTTTTTTAAATTACTCCCCAGATAATGACTTTTCTGTTAGTTTACACCAATGAATAGTGCCAACCTGTTTGTTTTTAAGAACAAAGCAAAAAGTCCAAAGCCCATTGCTGCAAGCCATATTTCCAATCCCTATCTTCTGCATAGTTTTGAACTATAAAAAAGAAAATCTTTTTCTAAAACCTAACACAGAAAAATGAGCATGACCAAGCCAGTTTCAAACCTCAATCTTCAAATGAAAGTGCAAAATGAATTTGAAGCTGAAAATGAAGTAACATTTGTTTTAGTAAACAGCAATTTGTAGAGATAAGGTTATTTACACAAGAGCTCACCACATTTTTCCATCTGCATTATTTGACAAGATGGATCCAAAATTCAAGAAACTTAAAACTGAATAAACAAGGGTATCTGTATATTTAAAAACCGGTTTCTTTTACTACTTCACCTAATACAAAATCAGCCCAATGCAACTGCCATTTTAAGGAAGTCTTACGAAGTTTGAATGAGCAAGTGTACTTCATTACAAAAGATAAAAGTTTCTTCTTCCCTACAGTGAAAACAGGTAATTTCAGAGGCTGTGGCTTATAATTATTCACTGCTGAAAGGATTTTAAAAGGTCCATATTGAAAACAGTGACCCCCAGCTTCGCCTCAGAATGAATGGAGGTAAAAATTCTCATTTTGCTGGAATGCTGGTTGATAACTGTTAGGCAAAACATGCATTTCTTCATTACAGTGCGGTCTGCAGGTTCATTTAAATAACAATATCATCCAGCATAAAAGTCACAAAAGAATTATCTTGCAATTTCAATATGTTGAAATGTATTATTAGTGCTAACAATGGGCACCTTGAGTAAATAAATGAATGTCTGTTATTGGCAGCATTACTTCCGACTATTTAGCTTTATAGAATATCAAACTTTATAATTCAACGCCTTGGTCAAGAGTGTTTGCTTGTGTAACTTTTGAACTAGAATTGACATATTTTAATGTCTCTCCAATTTCCTCTTCCTTTCCCCACTGTTACCAAGAAAGTAAAAAAAATTACATTTTCCAAGCATGGGAAGCACTATTGTATCCTTTTGTGAGGTATTAAAAAAGCTACCTGTCATTATTTTTCATGACAAAACCCCCCTAAATGTGGGAATTAGATTTTTTTTGAAAGTATCAATTTATAAATTATATCAATGGTATAAAAACCCCATCAACAGTCTTTTCTGATCCACAAATGCCACAGATCTCATAGAAAGAAATTAACATTTTAGAATATTATTATTACAGGAAATCATCTCTGTCTCAAGAGACCCCACCCAGTTCATTACCATTAAGCTAGAAATCACAGCAAAAGAGGTGCACAACTTCTGAGATCAATTTTGTGCCCAAAACCATGCGATGATGGCAAGTGCTCTCTAAGAAAACATTCCCCACTGCGAGCCTCCAAGAGGCTCCAGGAGGAGAAGGAGCTGTGCTGGTTATCAGAGATCACCCCACACCTGACCTTCTGGGGTATCCCGAGCCCCGATCAAGTTCTCAGGGTGGAAATTGAGCATGGTGCCCTCACCCCCTTACACACAGGGCTCATCCTCACTCCAGACTTTCCCCTCCTCCCCACTGCCAGTGATCCACTGGAATCCCTGTGGGGCCAGAGAGGACAAGCTCTGGTGTAGTCCCTAAAAACTCAGGTGACCTGTGATTTAATCATGGGCTGTGACGTTGACTGTGGGGCTTTCATAGAGCTCTTCCTTCTGGAGATGCTCTAAGGGCTCTGCCACAGGTTTCTCTCAGCTGCCTTTTGGATTCACTGTGGCAGCCCTTGGGTGACACTTCCTCTTTGCATGACATTTCTGCCCCCTCAGCAGAGCTGACGCCACAGAACAGTTTGCTTGGTGCAAAGTCGGCTGTTCAGCTTATTTCACCAACAAAGGTTAAGTTTAAGGCATTGTTCTTTGCACTGAAATGACTGAAACAAGCCCCCTCCCATTCAATTCTGTTGGGTTTACTGTCGGGTTGGCAGCCTCAGGCAGATGGATGGGATGGACAGCAAAAACATTATACTATCTTATATACCACAGCTGTATTCCTTGAGGTACATCTGCCAATATCCTACACCTACTGAGTCTGTTAGCCATTTCTTCACATCCAAGAAATCCACTAAACAGGATACTCAAAAAATTAATCACATTACATGAAAATGGCAGATTCAGTTGAGCCTAAAGAAAGAAAAGGCTTCCCCCAAAAGACAATGAACACAGTCAAGTTGTGCAGCATGACTTGTGCAAAGATATTTATACCATTATCAAGAAGATCGAGAAATGAATGGAGACTGCTGGGATATGCTGAACCAGGCAGCAGCTTTAAAATATGGATGTAGTAAAATATATAGTATATATAAAAAATATAAAATATATGTTTTATATAACATTAGAAAGGATGCAGTTTGTAATTCAGGAAGACAAAATTTACTTATTTTCATAGATCTGCAGGTAAAGAGAAAGGCTGTTCTGTTTAACATTAGCTACATTGTCTTTATGGCCATATGTAGCCTGGCACAGTATCAGCCTCAAATGATTGTAGAGTTTGTAATGACTGACAAGGCAGAAGTCAGTCTTGCAATTAAGGTAGAATATTCAGGTACAAGAAACTGCAGGTTCACCTCTAAATGTTGTAATGCATTCCCTGCACCACCTTTGGTAGGTTACAGTCTGTGCATCTGCAGCACATGGCAAAGATAACACTACTCCCTTCTCCCGTTCTTTGTCTTGACAACCAAGACTATTAACTCATCAGCACAGAGAATTTCTCTTAATTTGTGTTTATACAGTAATTTGTACAACATGGCCCTAATTTCAGATGGAGACTCTGTGCACCACTATACTTCTAAATAAAGCCTGGCTCGATTTCTTCAAGTCTACAGAGCCAAATTACAGCAATTCATTTAAACAAATTGAAGAAGGGCTTGTATATGGGAAGACAGAAAGGGACTGAACATGTGGTTAGCAAGGGGGAGTTTCTTGTGTTGTTAATCCAATTCCAGGGTGACTGCTGGGAATCTTCTTTACCCAGTAAAGCCCTTAATTATGAAGAGAGTCTATATAGAACTGCTGAGGACAAAAACAATGAGCAAGTGTCATGGTTAAACTATCTCTTCTTTTATAACTGGCTCATTTCAAATGTCTAATAGAGAAGTCTACAAACTCAGAACCACTGGATCAGAAGCACTATATTGTTTTTATACCACAGGTCAGTGCATCAGCATCCTGTAGCAAAAAGGGTATTACACAAGTGCTGAAAGGAGTAAATATCAATGAATAGTAGTAGCCTGTGATGTCTCCAACATGTGATACTGCAAACTCAAAAAGCAATTTAGCACTTCCAAATGCTGGCACCAAATACGGCAGAGTAATGTGTTTCTACAGTTCTCATTCTATACAAGTGTGATTTCACCCTCAGGTCTACAGCCAAATACAATAAAAGAAATAAGGGGGAGCTGCAAAAACATGTGAGAAAGAAACACTAAATAGTAGTTCTCCAAGCCCCACTGCTGTGTGGCACAGAGACAATGTTAGCAATGGAAATCCTGTTGCAGGCAGCCAAATACTCAAAGAGAGGAAGAATCCAAGCAGCAACAGACCTGCAAATCTCAAGATGATCCTACAGCCAGACTTACAACCCATTTTAGGTCCCCTACACAGACAGGTCTGATCAGGCATGTTATCTTTTTTGTTGTTTCTTTAAATATATAAAAAGTTGATTGCTCCTGACTTCAGCCTATTTTTGCCCTAATGTGCAAACTGCCAGGCAGTCCGACACTAGAGATCAATATCACCCAAATACTGCAAGGGGCTCTGATAAAGATTTAACTGAATGCTCTGACCACTTATTAATGGAAGCTTTCTGTGTTATTACAGCCAGCATGTCAAAACTCGAGCCAAAGGAATTTACCCAGGCTCTGTCCAAGGAATACGACACAGGAATGTAATACACATATGGCAAAGATTTAATGTATGTGATGATTGCTAGGCAAATGATGTTTTTATTGTCCAAGAAACAATGGCATATTCAAATCTGGTATAAGTAAGGAGTGAATAATGATGTTAGATCATTGCACCACTAGGGACACACAGAAGAAAAATTTGTTGCAAAATTTGTCTCTGTGAATGGAGTAAAATGATACTGAGGACGGGCAGACCATCAGGAATTGAATTGCTTTCAGGAAGAAGGGGGGCTGGCATTTTTTTATTGCCAGTAATTTTCTAATGAACTGTTGACAATCACAGATGTTCTCACACCTCAGACAGCTGGGGTTCTCAAAAATTCACCATGTGGCCAAGTGTCAAATTTTAACTGGCTTTTACCTGCCTTTGTGGTTCTCACTACTCAGAATATGCCAGTGGTTTACATTTTTGCTGTTTGGATAGTTACTGGCTAAATGCAATAATTTCCACTTGCCTTTGCCCTGTTGTGTAGGTAAACACTGCAGTTTAAAACCAAGAGTAAACCATGCATGGACCAGCAAAATGAAAGGCAACTTGTAAATAGCAACCACAAAGGAACATGAATTTTCTAGATGGAAAAAAACCATACCATTTTCCACTTATCTTTTAGTAACATCATAAAAATGTGTACAAAATCACCAGTTTTCCACCCCTTATTTGGTCACAAAAAAAAAAAAAAAAAAGGCAAATTAAAAATGGGTTTGTAACCAATTCCTAAGCCATGAAATTTTTGTAACAGCAAGTAATACAAGTTTTAAGGTAAACCCACAAACATTAAGAATTAAAAATACAGGACCTGCTATCAGACAATCACAATTATCCATTTCTCCAAATTATAGGGTTCCTCTGGGGTTTGTGATCGCAAAAAAGAACCTTTTCTGACAAAGCTACTAGAATGGGATGCAAAAGTATCTTTATAGTCACTGCTCTGGTTTGATTTCCTGAAACAAACTAGAGTAAATTCAGAATTGCCCTGAATTACAGAAGAGGCCAATCTATACAAGTCCAAGAAACCCATTGGAGACTGTTACTTTTATCTAGCTACATCCTCTAATATTCAAGGGTGGAATAACTGCCCTCCACAACTTGAGGGTCTCAAAATGTCTCAGCTATTTTCCCATGACAGGCCATTCCATCTGATTTAACAGGAAACAAAGATTGAACTTTTACATAGGGCTTCTTAGAGGCTGCTTTTTATGAGAACTATCCCAATATGAAACAGTTTTCTTTAATGAACACTGTTCTTGTTAGCTTCTGCTAAAACAATAGGCATAAAGCGGTACCTTTTGAATCGTCTCTCTCAGATAAGGTATTTCTGAACTTGATAACATCACCTGAAACATTCTGCCTTTTTATGACCTAGAAAAATGGCTGGTATTCTAAAAATGTGTCTTTTTTTAAATTATATGTATTTGATAGTTTGACTTGTTTTTAATCATCTCATATGAAGTGATATGCTACTAATGACAACTGAAGTACCCGAAGATACCTTTCATTTACAGATTTCAAATTAAACATCTCCCAGTATTCTGTGAGAATTGTCACCTTCACTTCAAAAACCAGGGGAAAAAAAAAAAAAAAAGTACAAGAAAACACTTTTCATATAGTGGAGGGAAAGAGAAAGGAGTCCAGCCAGATTATATATTCCAGTCTGATGTTTTATTGCTACGTGGCACAATCCAGTTTTCTGTGAGTCATTAATAGCATTTAAAGTAAAATAAATTAACTACAATTGGTACTTTAGAACAGGGGCTTGCACATGTCACAATCCTGGTAACAATAATTCTGATGATTTCCACCATGCATTACAAGTGCATATTACTTTTAGTCTGGCAGATTAAGCTCCAACAGATTGTCAGACTGTGGTTCCTCCCATATGGAAACCCCCTGCCCAATGGGCTCCTCACACAACAGGACCATAAGGATGGGGGCCCTTGGCCATGAGCCACCATTAGGATACAAGGCCACCCTTAGTGCTCCCCAGTGCCCAGAACTCCCATCTGATCAGCAGTTTATGATGCTTCACTCTTCAGGGCCATAGGAAGATCTACAGCAAATGCACCCACATTTTTGTGTTTTGCACTATCACTGCGAATGCACAAGAAACGCACGGGAACAGATGTAAGAATGGGGACATTTTGGCATGTCAGTGATGCACTGTGCTGTGCTGCTCCCTAGGCTTAGACTGGATTTCTCTAAGATGGGACTGCACACACACTCCTCCACATAACTCATTGAATCATGGATTCTTCTACTATGCTGGAAGCCTCTTTCTTTTGGGGTCACTTTCAGTAAAAAAGCAACCTCTCTTAGGAAAGATTGTCTTGCATGTTCTCCCCTGTCCAAGCTCTCTGCACATTCTCCAAAACTATATTTTGAAGAGTTGTGCTAAAACAACTGGCCTTTTGTTCTATCTCAGGGGACATTTCATTGTTGCAGACCCCAAGCCTGTGTCAAGAAGCCAAAATGAGTGGGATTTCAAAAACTGCTCCCATCCTATTGTGCTATGAAGCATCTTTTGAAAAGGAGCCAACACGTCACTCAGTCTGTACTGTTAGCACCTTCTCCCTTCCCAGGGAATCTCAATCCCAAATGGAGATGAGATAACTGTGGAGAAAGCAAATTAGTCCAGTGTTCAAAATGGACATGGCAGTCAGGTGTAGAAACACAGCATACCTATAATTTCAGGGGTGATTTGCAGATTTTACAGAGCTGCTAGTTACAATCTAGCATCACTATATTGATGTTCCTCATTGCTATATTCATGTTCCTCTACCATCACTATATTGATGTTCCTCTAGCACAGTTTGATAAATATGGAAACATTTTGAAATACACTTCAGATTTAAAAAGTAATAATTTAAAAAACTTCTCCTGTAAGACTTTCCTCAGATACTCCCAATACAAAAATTTGTGTCTTTTTCTCTGTCATATAGTTCCTCCCTTTTCCTCATCACCTCGTAAAAAATAAATCATCCTCTCTCAAGCCAAGTAAAATTTTAAGCAATATTTTTTTCTGGAGTCATGTAATGTTTGGATCTGTTCCAACTCTCATACAGGAAATCTAGATAACATCTAAATAGCAATGACTTTTTCACTGAAGAGAAGCTACTGTGTAGATGTAATGCCTTCTTTCCTAAATGAAGTAATTGGTTTGACTGTAAATGACCAAAAGCTCTATTCTACTGAGTTACCCTATCTAAAATAAGGAAAAGCTACTGAAGACTGCCTCCATGTGAGCCCGTAACTCATAAGCACTTATTTACCTTATGGTCTAGTGTCAACTCCAGCCCAAGGTTTTATTGTTTGACCTTCTGAGTGGCCAGCAAAACCCAGTCACCAGGGGGATGGACAGAGAGTGCTGACACATGAGACACCAGGCTACACTGACTGACTGAAGCTGTGTCCTGCTGGGCTCCTGGAGGATATTGCCTTCACTGGAGAGGTGCCTGAATGGGAAATGAATCTATTTGTGAACAGCTGCAGTTTACTACCCAGTACTATACCATAAATTAAACCAATGTCAGGCTACATTAATATAGCAGATTATAAACTATGGTGGAGGAACAAATGCACATCCCATTCAGCTCCCACCACAGTGGTTGCACTGACTTCCCAAAGAAAGGCAGATAAACAGCCATGAGTGGAAGCTCCTTCAGCCATGTAGCTTAATTCACTGTTCAGTGTGTCAGCTGCCCTGATACAATCCATGAGTAAAACTGGTTTCCTTTGTGAATTGAGTGGGAAATAGGGCAAAACAGCAATTTCCAAGAAGAAAAAAAATTAAGAAGATGAAACAGGATCAGCTTGAAGCCTGCCTTCAAAGTCAAGCCCAGTCACAGCCTGAGAAGATGGACAGAACAGGTTACCCTGATCTGTGTAACAGCCTTGGGCAGGGGGGAGGTGAGGGGCAGAAATCATGTTTGGCATCTCAACGGTAACTTAGTCTAGACCCCTGGAAAATATGCAGCACCTATACATCTGACATATAGGTGGAATATAAGCACCTCCACTTAAGATAAAGAATTGCAGCTTTGGCATAAGAGGTGGAAAACACAGGAGTGGCAAATGTGCTTTGCATGACCACGGCTTAAATGTCAACAGTTAACCAGAGTGAATGGTACTGCCAGATAAAACCTTTTGGAAGCAGAATGTCAGTAAAGGAATCTTAAACATACTGACACACATAGAATATTTTCCTACTGGCATATTTCATGGGCTATAACCTTACAAAATTTTTGAATTTAGGGAAGTTTTGCCAAGAGTGAAGTGATACTAAAAATGTTCTGTAATTAGGACTAAACACAAGAAAAAAAGAAGACATGGATAGCTGAAACTATCCATGAAATCATAAGTGTTTACTTTTCTTTGATTATAGAACTGTATTTGCAACAATGCCAGAGCAGTATAACTAGACATGTTCAAATAGCGAAGAACAAAAAGTAACTAGGTAAATTATATGCAACAGCCTAAAGATACCACCATTTAGTCAAGAAATGGGTTCTCCTAGATCACTTAAACTACCCATTAAATGAAGAAACTAATAATTGGTACTCCTGACTTGTGACACTTCATAACCTGTGCAGGAAAGGAGCAAATGAGATCTAGGAGAAATCACTGGAAGCAGAATTTAATTTGTACTGCAATATTATCATAGTCAATCACAGTTCAGAAAACCACGGATAGATAGATAATAATGGGAAGGTTCTGAAAACCATGAAGGTAAGGAATTCGTGATCTGTAAACCTGAAATCTGGGTTATGGCAACTTCATGACAGTTCCCCAAGTACTGTATCATATCAACACACAGCCTCATGAGCTTTTACCTTAATGTTCTTGCATAGTGAAAACAATTCCCAGCCACATGGAAAGAGAAGGGGAAAGGGTCAGGGTATCCAAACACCAGCCCTACTCTTTACTACCCTGTTTTTCCCACAGTTAATTACCCTAACTTCACTGCCACTGGGCAAGACCAAAACTGAGAACAAATCATGTTGATGAAATCAATTATTAAGTTCTGATTATGCATCTAAACTTCAGTGAGGGACAGGTTGTAAGGACATGGACCAAGTCCAGCTTGGGTGGAACTGCTAAGAGAGCAGTGGTTTAAGAACCCCCTTCAGCTTTTCATGGTGAGAGTGCCCTGTTGTATTTGCAGCACTTCAGGAGAGGAGACACAGAAGAAGAACAAGGCAGCAGAGTTTACACTGGACCCTTCAGGTTTGCTCTGCTCAGAAGAGGTGAGAGCAGGAAGTTTCTCCCAGCTGGGATTTGCAGCTTTCACAGCCACAGAACAGCACTGTGGTTTCTCTCCCTGGGACTCTGGGCACAACCTGATGCTGGTCAGATTGAAGGATTGATCAGCTGCATTCACAGGTTAATGCTGACTGCTGGTGCTCACTTTCCATCAGTCTTTTTCTGGCATTGCTGTGCTGGCTAGGAACAAGGCAAAACTAAACCAAGCCCTGCCAACATTAGTTTTCCAGCAAAACTTCCAGTGTTAATGTAGCAATGGTGACGGAAACGTGCTATTATTGACTCAGCTAATGTCCTTCAGAGGAGCAGTGTAACCATGCCAGGCATAACAGACCACTGGCACCAGCACCAAGCTTGGCACTGACCTTGACTGGGGCTGATGCCAACTACAATGAGTTTCAACACCTTCTCAAACAAAACATGGCAACAGATTGACCAAAGGCTCCCTGCAAGTGAGGTAAACTAGTAGGAAAAACTCTTCTGGCGAGCATGTGATACATCACCTAAAGTGCTCTTCATCGAAATGACAATACCAAAACAGCTGCTGGAATGGAGAGATAGCATTGTTCAACCTAAACTGGGGCGGGTGTGACACAGCTTAAGAAACAGGCTGTTGACTAAGCCAGGGGAAATGTCAGCTTGACAAGCAGCCAGTCGGAAGTGATTGCAGATCCTCTCTTTGTATCTGTATCTGCATGTCAAAGTCACCGTGGTTTTGACAATGACCATCCCTTTAGAGGCCTGCTACAATATTTGTGTCATCACCTTCCATTGAGACACTGAATTAATTTATTTATTTTTTAATGGCTCAGGCAGCAGTGATCCTTGAATTAGCACCAGTTTGTGCCATCAATGGCTCTTAAGCTAATATTACTAGAACAAAACAAAAATCCCACTAAAAGGAAAGCATCTTTAGCACTGAGCACTAGAGAAGAGTATTTACATACTAAATCTTAATAATAAACACTCCAGTATGGTGGGAAAACAAATAGATACCAGCCTGAAATATTTAAGTACTGAATGTAATAGTGCTGAGCTGGCATGGGCTGTCATAATCGATGGGAATTGTTTACACAGACTCCATTCCTTCAGTTATGCAAACAGAGCCCGTGTAAACACCAGACCCAACACGTCGGTGCATGGCCCCATTCCAGGCTACTCAGAAATGCAAGACACTTCCACTCTCAGTGACAGCATCATCCTGTGGACAGAGCTCACAGAGCAGGGATGAGGCAAACATTCATCTGAAATTCCTCACTCAGCACGTACATGGGACATGGGGCAAGTTGCTTTCACCCAGAATGGATTCTTCCCCACTTCTCTAAAGTTTACTTTTATTCTACAACTCTTTAGGATTTACGGCAGAAAGTTCAAGGATGAGTGTTTTTAACTACTCCTATGGAAAAATCCTATAGTATTCAGTAACTGGGGTGGGGAGGATTGGATTTTTACCTAGGGTGACAGAAAGGATTTCTGCAATGGAAAGCTAGAGAATGATTCAAAGCCTTGCAGAAAGAATACTTACTTTCACAAAATCTGAATAGAGTTGAGAGAAAAAGCTTCAGAGCCCTGCTGACTTCTGTGGATTTTCCTTCTTAAATTCCCTATTTATTTTTAACAGAGAACACTTCTCCCAGTATCATCATCTAGAAGCTTTATTTTTCTCATGTTTCATTAAATACCTTCTTATAATCTCCCTGTTCTTTTTTAATATCAAAGTAATGTATACACCCAGTTATTTTAGAAACTTTGCCAGCGTATGACATGATGTTAGTGCTTGTAAAACTAAAGCCAACTTCATTATATTTTACCTCAGGATAGTTATCAGGGGAACACTGTCTGATTCAGAAGAAAGAAAACATGCTTTCTTCATGCATTAGAATGTTATCAGCTTATGATACCTAAATAAACTTTACTAGGATGAAAACATTTACTATACACTCATAAAATGGACCCATTGCTGAAGCTCCTAATGTTTGTTTGACATTTAACAGCTGATGGGCAAGCATACTAAAAGGAAATTATGTGGTTGAAATGGAGTTTCATAGTTTACAGACAAATTTTAGATAAACATTCAAAGCAGACTCTGGGTTTTGCACGTGAAAAACGTACCAACCACCCATTTTCCATATCAAACCTATGCAGGATAGCATCACCACATTTAAACCACATTAATACTACTGTTAATTTAGCTTAATTTAGCTCCATTCTCAGTAACAATGAGACAGATCAATTTTATCTGCTCTTTACCAAAGCTGCAGAGATCATTAATAGCGGCAGTAGATCTCCTAGAGTGGTGGAAGTTAGCTTTCCAAGTGGAAATATAAAAACATGACTGGGAGACAGGAAGGGTCAGAAGAGCTGTGCATTTCTCAAGGATGAGTTTTCATGACACTGGCATGCAGTCCATATCAAAGTCAACACAACAAAGTTCATTTCGTAATTTCAAAAATACAAATTGAGAATCTGGAGAGTTTTAAACCTCCTGAAAGCACAGGCCAGCAAAGAAAAGCTTCCTCCCACAGCTCTTCTGTAATACCCAGCTTGAGCTTCTAAGTCCACGACCAAAGCAAAGCCATTGTGCTGGGCTTTCCTAAGCAGAAACTCAGGTGGGGATAACTCTATTCACAAACCACAGCAGGCCTGAAGTGAGGCTGCAAACACTACAAACAAACGTGTTAACCACCATCTCACCGGCTTCCACCACCCTTTTCCTACCCTCCCCACTTTAAAGAGCTTTTTCATAATTTATTGTCTGGAAGGTAAAATAGTTAATGCTAATGTATTTGGGAATAGTATGCAGCACGTTCTGGGTTCAACAATCCATTTCTTGCCTTATCTGACAAAACCATTTTGTCTGTTTAATAAAAAACAAAACAATTCACATTTTAAATCTCTGGGAAAAGGTATTTGTTTTAATTAGGAAGCTGTTGATTAATTTAACCCTGTGTAAACACCATATTTAGCTACCATTAAACTGAAATATACCTAAAGTAATTAACACTACATCTTTTGATAACTTTCTTCTAAAAGCTTTTAAGAATTTGTTTTCATTGTTTTGAAATGCATACTTTCTCCATCAAACAAATAGAATATCAGAGTAGTTACCTTGCACATAAAAAGTCTTTCTACCTCCTTTCTGGGATGCATCAAAATCTGCCTGAATTACTCTTTAGAGAACCTGATGAAGATCAACACACAGCACAACTCCTGAGGAGTTGAGAAGTTCACTGCATCTAGGCTTGTCTGTTTATAGAACTAGGCAGGGCACTTTAAATTTTATCTTCGCTTCATGCACTTGTCATTTCATTTTGGAAAATCAAATTGCTGCCAACCATGAATTACATAAATTTCATGAAGGATTTCTTGGAGTATTAGCTGACTAGCTGTTAAACAAAGAATCCTCTGGTTTCTTAAGAGCACTTCATGATGCGCAATGGCTAAGAAATTTATTAATCAATAAAACTTTCTAATTGTCGTTATATTAGTGACTGTATCTCTCGAGGATGCAACTATGAACAGGACCATTGTTTTCATATGTACAAGAAGTTGGCTGCTACATACAACCAACTAAACCCAAGGTCCATCATTTTTACTCTGAATACTTCCTTACTTCCCAAGGAGTCAATTAAGCCAATGGAACCATTCATAGAGCAAGAATACTGGAATTCAGCCTCTAAATCAGTCTGTTAACTGATTAAATTGTGCTTACTTAGGAAATGGTTAGAAAACAATTCCAAGTTATACCATAAATAGATGAAAAGCTTCACAGCCAGCCAGAAATCTTGGACTGGACTGCTTCAGCAGTCAGGGAAAGTTGAATGCCAGTTTTGCTCTAGTTTTTAAGGACAGCATTAGGCTATGTTATGGATGCATTACACAAAAATTGGAGTGCTTCCCCCTATCTTTCCCTCAATAAAGTTTATTAGTTGCAGTAGAAATTCTTCATTTAACAAGATCTTTAGTCTTACAGAAATTGGAAGGACTACACTTTTAGCTTCTAATTCATTATTTATTATTTGTGGCCTAAAAGGAAGCCAAATTACATTTGAAGGACAAATGCAGGACATGCTTTTAATGTGCAAAAAATAAAGACCTTTCTTGTACTTATTTAGAATAAAACCTAACAGAAAATGTCCTTGAAAGCAGATCAGTTCTGGAAACAGCTTGGCACTAGTGTAGCAGTAAGAAAAGGTGAGAGGAATGTGAACCAAACTACAGGTGGTAAGAGAAAAACCACTTAATGCTAAACATGTTAAATGGGTCCACAAAGGCCCTTGACAACCAGGTACTGCAGAATTAAGGGGCCTCAACGTTTCCCATTGAGATGTTTCAAATTTCACTACAGTAAGAACTTGCCATTACATAACATGACCAGACCCCAGTATCACTGCGCATGATGCTGAGTACCTGTGACACTCCAGGCTTCACTGGAGAAACAATGGCACTGGAAACCTATACTCAAGGGTAGTCTTAAGCTTTTCAGCTATCACGAGTTACGAGAGCTGAAGTGGTTCTTCAGTTTCCTTTCCAGGGCAGTAACATTCCCCAAAGGCTTCTGGCATTGCATGGGAAAGGGTGTGAGGGCCTTTCTGGCCACTGCTCAGCACTGCAAAGAGGAACTGCAGATCCTGGAATGGGAGGCACCAGGGAGATACACAGCCCACCTGGGAACCAATTAGTTAATTGACTTCTTGCTGAAGGAAGATTCCAAGCATTTTCATGCAAGGTAAAAGCCTTCAGAGAGAAAAGAGAGCTGTGACAAAGAATAAATGCACACATATGTGGCTAGATATCCATGTATCTGGTTTGGGGGAGTCTCAAAAGTAACACTGCTTAGAAAAGTTGCAACATTTAGGACCTAGAGATCACTGCCCGGTATCAAAACATCTCATGGACAATAAACATCTATCATCAAACTGTCAGCTCAGAAACACTGTGGATTATGCGGTTGTGGCTCACCAGGTCAGCAGTTCCATAGGAACAGCTAAGGAACTTGGATCAAGCTGCCTTCCCTGTATTAAAATATTGCAATAACAGGCTAGTTTTCTTGGCAGGTCTCATACAGCTGAAAACAAACTCACATCCCTCAAAGTTACCTCCAGCCTTGTGTGAAGGATAGTTGTGCTGCATGAGAAGCACATCAGAAACTGTTCTGGAGTCACTATTCAACCTAATGATCCTTAGAGACATCAAGTTATGCCAAAGGGAAGGAAGTGTTTGTAACAGAGAAATTCAAGGCTGATGGTCTGTACAAAGGTCAACAATACAGAAGCCTTGCCAGGGAATGAAATACTTCCCCATCTTCCTTCCATCCCTCTTCACCATTAGCCTTTTGTATGGGCAGCTTATCACTGTGCCTTTTTACATAAATATAATTACCAAGTTAAATCAAAACAGGATGGTAGTGGGAATCTGTGCAATCCTTGTAAATGCAGTATGACAGCTTACATTTTATGACATAAACTAATTAAAACATGCTTATTCTGTCTCCAGAACTGCATCTGAACTCAGCGAAATAAAATTTTTCATGGATTTCAACCAGGAGAGAATGGGAAACAATCTATCACACAGTCAAGCCAGAGAAACTTTGTGTATCCACCAGCAGTTTGGTTCACTCATGAGAAACCTCTACAAGTCAGCAGTAGTGTGAAAAGTCAGAGACTAAAGTTATGCTGCATTTTCACAGGAAAGTTGACCCACCCAGCCATGTGAGATCCTTCAAAAAAAGCCCATCAAAACTGAACAGGCCATTCAAAAACCTTCTGACTGAGAAGATTTTTGTGACTAGGATGCAATTTCTTCTCAACTCTTGCTTCTGTACACTAGATCCCAGCAAAGAGATTCCCAAGAAAACATCACTTTAAAGATCCAAAACAAGACCTTTTTTAAAAATAGCAAACTAAAAGCATGAAAAACCTGAAAAACATCATTATAATTTTTAATTAGTCCCTGTTTTCAAAAACCTGATTTGTATCTCATATCATATTTAGGCAATTATTTGTTGGTCACAGACATTGCTCCAAAACTGGAAGCAAAAGATCTTTTTACTAGGTATTTTTTAATAAGGAGGGGGAATACTCATATTTAAAATGCAGTCAAGTACAAAAAAATTATAAAAGTGTGTATTTAATAAACTATATATATGTAGTACTATTATCAGGCAAGGTAGTAATTTTTTGCTGTTCTTAATGCTGTAATCATTTGGCAGAGATCCCAATTTTGTACACAATCTGTTTCAGTTCCTTCATATGGTTTAAATATAAGGCAAAAGGTCAAAACACAACCTGAAATATTTAAAGTGGTCAATGACAGTCATACTGTCAATGAATTATCTCAAGTTTACTGTTAAATATGGATAGCCTTTGAGGTAACCTCCAGTACATGCCACAGTTTTCTAATGAGTTATTAAGTTATTAGGCTATGAAATATTTCTGAATTTTAAGCAAGACTAAGGAGTAAAACCCAAGTAAAACAAATTAAAAGGATAATAATTATGCAACATCTTGAGATGTACCAGTCACACTTTGCATATATAAAAAAATACATTAATAAACTGAACATATTAATAAAAAGCTAAGACTGGCCCTAAAAGACCTCAACACTAATTGGAAAGGATTTAGACAGCACATCTTGAATAACTTCCATTAACAGTTTTGGTAAGTCACTGTTCAACTATCTAAAACTGGAATAATTTAAACTGCACAGTTCATCTACTGTATTATCATTTGTGAAAGATCAGTGAAACATCATTAGACAGTTTGAGTAATGAAGCAATTGTCTAATTGCCCCGACTTGAATCTTATTTCTGATGAACTTAAATGATTAACCATGAACTGGTTTCTACATTTGAAGCCCCACAGTTCAATTAAAGGCCAATGATTATCATCATCCCTGAGATAATTTACTTTGAACTCTGAAGAATTCTTTCAAAGAGGGTGACACTTAAGGAGATTTTATTTTTAACAAAGAGGCAAGCTTCAGACCCAAGAGGCAGCTGTTATGCCACTGTACCTAGAAGGGTAAGAAGCCCAGGCAACCCCTCAGCAGCTCTGTGGTGTGCTGTGGTACCATCCGCAGAACAAAGAGATTATTGCAGCTGGAACAACCACCAGCTCTCCCATTTGGCAGCCAGCAACTTGATCCTGGGTCTTTCAGGTAATAATCACTTACCCAAATGTGAGTGCATACACACACACACACCAAGAGCCCATGCACCAGGAAGCCAGACTGCCATTCACAGAAGGACTTCACCCAGGCAGAATTCCTGCTGAGCTGGGAGACTGGCCCACACCCTGACAGTAATGCCCAGGGTGGCAGTACTGACCTCACATTGGGATTTACCCAAATATGTTAGGAAGGGGTCCAAGCCATGGTTACAGCTACCTTGAAGGCTGTGACATCCCCTCATTTAACTGCTCCCAGGCTGTAATTCACAGTTGAGATGAATTTCTGTATTGTCCAAAATATCACACCCTCAAATATGATTTTGGAAATTACTATTTACCAGGTTCAGCTGCTTGCTTGCTTCTTTAGCTATCAGAACTTAACCCACTCATATAAAATATCCAGACCACGAGGTGACACACTTGGTGACATCTGAGTCACATCATTCTCCTGATAAAGTTCTGAAACTTCTGACTGGTAATGTCAAAGCGTGACATCTTTATAAAAAACTGGAAAGAGACAACAGTCTCAGAAGGATTGAATATCTGAGAACACCTCAGAAGATGCAGGTAAGGACAACACTGTCACAAGGAAATGGAGAGAGACAGGACAGTGTGTTTCCCAGTGAGCATTTGGTAGAAAGGAAATTCCTACAGGTGGGAGAGTTTGGGTGGTAGAGAACAGCACCTTGTGATGATGGCAAGGTCAGGAGTTTTGCCATGGGGCAATCCTTTTTTTGTTGTTGATAAGCAGCAGTTCTGTCACACTAATAGCAGAATTCTCTCTTGATTTAGTGAAATCTACATTAAGGTGCAGTATCACAATTCAGCACTTGACTTTAACCCCACTGCAACACAAAGTGTATTACAAATCTGCTACAGGAATCACTTCATCCAACATAGATACGTAGAAGTCTCAGGGGTGGAAAGTGGCAGCTGTTCAACACATTCACTCACAGAAATGTTATTCACCATCAGCATTTGTTTTGCTATTGTTACACAGATACGTTTTCAGTGAAAGTGCCTGAAATATTTGTTTTCTTTTCAGAAACTATCCCATAATAGCAATTTTTTTCGGCAAATAATGCTTTCTGAACTGCAGATTAATGAGTTAAACAAGTGGTTAAAGGCATCTTTTAAATATCATTCCTTTCTCATTTTATAGCTCAAGAGCCATGTGTCTCTCTTTAACATGTGATTTGCAATGTAATACTCCATGAGCTTCCATATCTGCCTTGTATAATAGTTTCAAATAAAATTTGGCTCTCTGTGTATCTTAACCTTGGGAACAGGACTGTTAAAATCCTAGAGGCCAAATACCCATATCCCTACAGGATTCTCATGCACATCTATCTGCATTTCTGGAAATATGATATTTTTAAGGGAAAAGCTCTCAATTAAACCTTCCTCCAGAAACCCATAGTTTTGCCCAGTTCTTTCTTGTTTCTCACTTGGTAATGGACACACCACAGGGTAAAATTTGCCATACAACAATTTCATCAGGTAGGAGTCCTAAACATACATATTTGCATAATAAGCTTTACTTTTGTTTAATTCCCCTTTAGATTTCTGGGGGTACAGCTGCCCTGAGAGAGTTTGTGTTACAGCAAGAGGACTGAAGGAACTCTCTCATATTCCCACTCCACTCCAGATTGGATCCTACCCTGTCATTTGCAGGCAGAGTTGCAAGCAACCCACTTGAACTGTGAATGAAGCTGCAAATGCCAGAATTTGGTCAGTGTTTTACGTTTTTGCCTTCAGCCAAAGTACCTAAGGCACTAGGATGAAGACACTGAAGAATTAGGTGTTCCCATGTGTATCATAGTGTGTTCCCATTTTAACCTCTTGTTTATAGTTCATTCCCAAAGTTTCTTGAAAGCTGCACTTTTGAGAAGGAAATTTTTCCATTTTGGTTTTGGCTAGGTGATCTGCCTGCTTGAGGGGTTTGTCTGTGGTGTTTTTGTATTTGAAGAAATGCAGTTCAGCTATTTGAACAAGTAAAATGTTAAACACAAATATTTCCCTTCTATTTAATATGATTTTTTAAAGCTGGAATGACAAAGGGTTAATAGCTAAAATCCAGAATGAAAACTGAGAATTCCTACCAAGAATAAGGGACTGTGCTTGTCTTGGAGAGAAAATATTCTGGTTTCAACATGACACACGAGCCCAAGCAAACTGAGTACTGACCACATGCAGCAGATTTTTTGTTTGTGTTTTTGCTGAACTAAGAAAGGATGCACCCAAGGGAGAGATTAACAAACTGAGGCTACTCAGTTCACAATGTTTGTTGTCCAAGTCACAGAGCAACAAAGAAAAAAATGCCACAAAGTCCAAATATTCTAAAACCCTATTGATTTTAACTTATTTCATGCTTCTAAAGTCTAGAAAAAGATAAGCTGTGAGGCTGAAAGACCAGGAATGCTGAAAGTACAGCTGCAGATGTCTGTGTCTACTAACAAACACCAACCATCCCCAGCATTTCTTTTTTTTTTTTTCTTCTTTTTGAAAAAATAACTAGGAAGAGCATTATCTTAGAAAGGTAAACTTTCAAACTTGACATGCTGTTTTCTTGCCCTACTAGCTTCACAGAAACTGTCTTTTTGAATAGGTCCTAAATTCGTGTTTAGGGTTTATTTTTTTGCCCCCAAGATCAAGATTACTGTCCGTGGTTTTGTGATGTCAGTAATTAGCACAATAAATCATTGTTCTGCTCCAGTGAGATGTTACACCAGCACATATTACTGAGTCCTACACTGGACATAAAAAACCAACAAAACCAAGATTTCCAAATGCATCCAGCACTGGCCAAATTTTACACCCATAGAAGTCAGATATAATTTAAAGTAAAAATAAAAACCCCCAAACCCAAACAACCAGAACATTGGCTTGTGCCATATCATAATGATGCAGTATTTATATATCAAGGTTCCAGTGTTGGCATTCACTTATAAAAGTCATTTGGCATGAGATACCAGTGGGAGAGAAGCAGATACTGATCACTGGGGGCAGACTGCACAGCTCCAGGGGTCACCTCCCTGAAAGTATTGAGGACAACATTGTTTTTTTCTCCTAGTGTGAGAGCACTCTGGAGAGATCACAAAATAGCTGAAATGTTCTTGTGACATGAAACTGGGGCCTGGAATATTTAAATATTTAGAGTGTCTCCCTGGAGTATTTAACCCTTCTGATTGCATGTATTGAAGATGGCTGAAGCAGTGTGCTCTAGAATTAGGAAAAATGACTTCTGTCTCATTCTAATGTGTGAGTAGAAGGAAAGTTCTCATGAAAGACTTGTAGCATCATGCATAGGACTATATAATCCCACAAGGTCATGACTGCATCTCCTCCATAATCCCAATATATTAAAGAAAAAGATCACTAGAGAAATCTGGCAAACCTAGTTCTAAACACTGTGTTACACCTAGAAGAATGCTTCACTATAAACAGTTGCTTTCAGACCTCTGCAAAGCACATGGGCCCTTTTACTTGAGTAAGGCTTGAGAACTGTAAAGAAAAGTCTATGCAAAAGCTGGACTCCAATGCAACTCTGTTTGCAATTCTCCTAGGCATGGGGATTAAATGAAATGCAGATCTGTAAATTCAAGATCATTACAATGCCACAAAGTCTAAGGCACTCAAATCACCTTCAGATGTTGCTGCTGTTAAAATTAGCAATAACAGGAGCACAGTTGCTAATGTTAGGACAGCAGACTCAGAAGGCCAGTCTATGAAAAAGATTTGCCACTACAACAATATAACTATTCTGGCATGAGTTTCTACTGGAGTTGCAGCTTACCAGCTGGAAAAAAAAAGCTTTTATTGTTAGAGGCTATACCCTCCCCAAGCAAAATAGAATGTACTGGCCAAAGTTTTTTTTCTTTTTTCCTGGTACAACCATGTCTACGCTAGGGCTTTTGCCAATACACACATACAGCCAAAAATCACACCTCCAACTGACATTACTATACTGGCAAGTGTTTCTAGCACTGGCCTTAAAGCAGTTATTTGTTCAATCACTGCTTTCTACATTCATCCCTTCCTCTAAAAATACTTTATTTCTTTACAGGTAAAAAGCTGGGGAAAAAAACAATCTTAGGTCTTATTCATCTGTTTCTTATCGAAGGAAAGGATCTTTCTTTTGCCTTCACAGAAGTTGAATTCCTCCTTCCCTTACAAAAGCAGAATAAACATGGGAGGCTGGTGGAGGGGTGGAGAGCATGAATCTTTAACCCCACAGCAGAACAAACAAACAGAAGTTCAGGTCAGCCCTTGCTCATCTTGCAAGAGGGGCAGAGAGACAGAGAAAGAACAGAATTCTCAATCCTAATGACTGCTTGTTGCCATTCTCTACATACCAAAGTGAATACAGTCCCTCAGCTTTGAAAGTGCCATTTCTGTTCCTATTGCTGTGTCTGCTAAAGCAGATTCTTCCACAAGCAAAAAGTCAAACAATTGTTACTCCTGAAGCTCACACAGAAAGCAATACTCTAAAGAGGGCATAATTAGTACAAAACCAGGGGGTGAGGGGACGGAAGAAGGAGAAATGTTTTTTCAGAAAACCTCAGGCTACCCTCAATGAGAAGAGGATTTTCCTGTGACTTGTCTTGGTCTGAAATTATTAAAAGAACTATATATTTTGAAGCACATTTGTTTTCAATAGTTGCAACTTTTTTTGGAAAAAAATTATCAAAACAATGGCTTTAAAAATTGCATGGGAAAATAGAGCTTAAAGTGTTTCATTTTACTTCTAAGGCAGCAGTATAATATTTTCTTAATATCCTTCACCTCTCCAAGCCATTTCCTGTGGTTTGTCCTAAAAATTACCCTTGTCAGCCTAAATGGAAGTGTCAACTAGACGTGAAGAATCAACTTGCTCTTGGACTGAAAACAACTGTACCCTTCTAAAATGTCATGACTGCAGCATCACTAGAGAAGGTAAAACTAGTGTGCTTTAGAGACAGAACTTGCTTCTCCTTCTTCAGGTTGCTATTTTTCCCAAGCTTAGGGTCAGAGAAGTCAATTTGGGAAACACCATGTTGTTTCTACTCGTGCTGCTTCTGTTCTGCCCATGTTCAAACAGTTAAGTAGAGACTTGAAGATGTATAGTTGATTTGGCTTGATATTAAATTGAATAAAATTTTCCCTTGGAAGCTGTCTAGCAGAGCTGGTAGAAAGTAGTTGTAACTGCCCCTGGAATAGTCTTAGGGCAATTTCCATGTCACACAGTGGTTTAATGCACTACTGGCACACGTAACCTGCAGAACTCAGATGCAGATACAGATTCCAAGGTGTTGAAACATCCACACTCAGGGTTTTTGGTTGAGCTCCTCCACAGTAAAAGATTTCCTTACTTCTGAGCACACAGTGATACTTTACAAGTACTGAGCTCTGCTATAACTCTTTACAGGTCAGGAAAACCTGAACCTTCCATTATGCAAGTAACTCCTAAGATTACCAAAGGAAAGCAAGCCCCATGGCCAGCTCATCTGACGCAGGGAGAGTGACATCCAGACATGTTTAGAGTATCAACACCTCCAACCCGGCTTCGTGCTGCCAGGAGCTTTTTCCTGTTTGGATTCAAAAGTAAAGACACCTGGGATCAAACGCAAATGATCTCTTTCGATTTCATCCCCGGTGACGTAAAGGTTGACAGCACCCCGAGGAGTCAGCGCACGCAGCCCGAGCTGCTCGGGGCCACTCAGGCTCCCCTGCACCATCTCCTCAGCCCTGGGCTTCTCTCAAGTGCTTGCTGCCAGCTGCACTGAACTGCACACAGAAGAACAATATGCAATAAACAGACATCATTAGAGAAACGCTATTTTTCTTATTACAGAAAAGTTGAGAACTTTCACAATATCTTGAAACGCTGCTCAGAAATTACCTCTTCAGCTTGGCATTCATTCCTCTTTAGGAACAAAACAACCTCAGCAATTACAGGAAAAAGCCAAACTGACATAACTAAACCAAGAAAGCCTTTTATCTATTCATCTCACAAGGTTTTGTTTGTTTTTTTTTTTTTTTTTTTTTAACTACTTAGAGGCTCAAAAAAAAAGCATTAGGTGCTCCTTGCACACAGAACATTCATGACCTTGTTCAACTTCTTCAATATATTTCTTACTTGCTTGCTGTATTAATGGACTCATCCCAAGAACTAGTAATGCTGAGCTTTTTAATTGCTTTACAGAATTAAATGCTAATGTTTCAATCATTAATAAGAATACTGAATATCGTTCTTTGGAGCACAATGCAAGCAATGTATTAAAAACAAATGCTTCACCAGGCTCCTACCTTTCACTTTTTATAAGTAGTTCAGAAAAAGAAGACTAAAAATAAATAGCATTTACTGTCACTGGAGAAAGTGCTGCAGTAAAGAGCAGCAAACAACTGGGAGACACAATTATAACCTCCACCCCTTACAGCCTTCACAAGAGCCTTTGCTGTAGTTGTCTCTGTAAGCAGAGCAGAGCTGTCTGCTTCAGGGTTAGAGTTTTCTTGGAAATGTTTACTATAATGAGAGAGTTTTCAGTCTTTTTTCTTTTAATCACAACACTGTCCAGTTCTGAGACCCAAATTGATGCAAAAAAAAAAAAAAAAAATCCAAACCCAAAAAACCAAAAACCAACAAAACCAAACCAAAATCAAAAACACCCAAAAAACAACCCGGATAACATTTCAAGGCATTTAATAATCAGATGCCTCATTGCACAGCTTGGGAGTGTGTTTCACATTATATTAAAATTATTGACATCCAGTTGTGTTATGGCAAAAAGAGCTGACACCATGCTTGGTTACAGCTGTTGCCACAACAGTAGTCATTTGGCAAATGATGTGAAAGAGGACAAAGTGCTATTGTGAGCTCACACCAAGCTTTTACACATTATGTCCCCAGTTCATAAAGAGGAAGGAAAAAAAGAAATGCCGCCTTTTTTCGGAGCAACCACATTGTGATTCTAAGTGAATATGTTTGTCAAAAGACGTCAAAACCATCTCCAAATGACAGGCTGTGAAAACCACAGGAGGGGATGGAGAGGGAGCCCAAGACTCCTGCAACAAACACAACTCAAAACTTTAGGTAAACAAGATAGGGTAAGCCAGAAAAAAGAAGGACAAAGAGATCTTGGAAAGCAAACTTGCTCTTTCTCCTACCAGGAGCAGCAGATCTCAGCTGCAACGTTGTGGAAAGTACCAGGAATGGGTCACACTCTGAAGAAGGCCACTTATGTTCCCAAAGGAGTGTCTGTCATGGGTCTGCTCCTGAAATTGAGGTCATTATGAACATGTTGAGGACACACATGCCTCCATGTCCACTTTCTTTGTCAGTCCATCCACAATTACAGAGAAAAGGGATGTACATTTGACCAAAACACTTGCATCTCGTGTTTTTTCTCCCTCCATCAAGGAGCTGGAGAGCTTGCCTTACCACAGAAATGGTTTCCCAATAAAATAATCAACAACAATGTTGGAACTCTGTTCCTTGAAAGGAAGTTTGTCTCTGTGCCCCAGTGAGCCAGCAGAGGAAAAATCAGCTGCTACACATTAAGGAAAAAGTAACACATTTAAAACAAAACAAAAAACAAAAGGAAAGGAAAAATATTTTTCATCCAGTATTTAATTGCAAAAACACGGTGGAAGAGAAAGAAGACTGAAGAGAAACTCCAGGCCTTCTTGCATCTAAATCAGCCATTTTGCACTTAGAACAGAAATGTTTCAGTCCTGGGTGGTGCAGAGATGTGTCTGAAATCTTTTAAATTCATTTACTGACCCTGATGTTTTTCCCCCTAATACAATGTAACCCCAAACCCCTCCTCCCATGTAGTCAAGGTCTAAACATGACCTAGAATTCATTTTGATGTCCGTGACGTTGAGACCGATTCTTTGTATTGATCCAAAATGAAAAATTCAGATGAGAGAGAACAGCCAAAGAGTTGACCTATGTCAGTATTGACAACTGTCTACGTGAAAAAGTTGGCTCTTTCCAGAAAACTTGAACCACCACGTAGTATTGAAGATGCAAAAGCGATTTCCTCTTGTAAGAACAAGATATCACATGTTTGCTTTTGCCAAAGGCTGATTTTAACAGCAGCCACTGAAACACAGTATGTATAAACTTACTATGTGACAAACAATTTATAGAAACGCAGGACTAAATAATTTTCAAAAATTCTCGTAACACTAGTTATTAGCATACCAGATGCATGCAGCATAATTATAGCACTTGTTTACTTTTAAAATATGGGAAAGCACTAGAAAATATTTTAAAAATAATTTTTCCCTTCCTTCTTTTTTCTCCACTTATTATTTAAATACGCTTCTGCAGTGAGGAATTGTACTACACACACATGAAAACTGCAAAGTGAAACTGATTATAAACAGAAAGTGACTGATCTCATTTCACTGAGCAAGAGGGTTGAAGGCCAGAAAAGAAATAGATTGCTTAAGGGGTGGGATGTTAAGCAAATATTTATACAATTTTCCAGTTTTTATCAAACATAAAATATAATCTAATAATCATCTAAGGAATGTTTTGAGAACATTTTCCCTTAAGTATTACTCAACATTTAGACATGGATGATCAGAAGTCGAGACCCACTCCCACCAAGCATACAACAGTATTTATCTCAAGCTCTCCCCAGTAGGAAAGATTATAAGGATTAAGTTTCAAGCTTGTGCAATTGTCTTTAGACAAACACAACAATATGCAATAAACTAGTATTCCCCAGATGACTTTACGAGAAAAAAACCAAACCCCATGCTAATGACAATTAAGACTGAAAGAAAAGAAGAGCCAAATAAGTAACAATGTGGGACAAAGAGGCCCCCTTGAAAGATGCATTAGCATGGAAGCCATCAAATCAGGGGGTGGTGGCTTTCCATGTGGGAAGGCATTCTCTGGGGCCACTTCTTGGCTTCCTCCTCACAAAGCAGTTCATTCCTTTAAATGATGATACATATTCTCAGGGTTTGGATCAAAGAAAGCAGGGTACAGTGGGTCTCAAACTGAAGTCAGTCTCAGAACTCAATAGTTCTGGGCCAAGTTTAAGAGCCCTCCCAACCAATTTCTGTTACCCAGCTCAGTCACAATAATATTTTCCTATTAAACCTGTATTTAATTGGGTCACTGGAGCAAGAGGACAAAATAGAAACTGTACTGTAAGCTAGTCTCTGCATTTATAAAACAGCTTTTCTCTGGTATTTTGAGCACCTGTTCCTCCTCCCAGAGACCAAGCATTGGGCACAGAGCTTTCAACTGATTTCAAAGAACAGAATTGTAAGCAAACAAAAATCAATGCCTGAAGAAAGTGCCTGGGTTCGTTCAATGTTCCTTGCTTCACCAGTGAGCATCTCTGAGATGAGATCCCTATTTCCTTAGCTGACTGCTAAGGATCTTGAGCAATTCTAATAATGTTTGTGTAGTTTCTTCCAAAACAATACTACACATGTTAACATGCATAACATTAAGTTTGAATATAATACAATTCCAAATACTCCATCTTACTCCAAAGAGGACTCTGGGAAGAAGACTAAGAAAAAAAACTCTTCATGAGCAATCCTTGCATGAAGAATTATAAATGGTCATCTCATTTGATCACTTAGATTCCTCAAATAGGATGCATCTGATGGAACTGGCACGTGGGAGCTTGATTCTCTCACTCCTTGGTGGTAGAGCTTTACTAATTATTCTATTCAGAGATGGCCATGAAAATATGACCAACCAAATGCACTAGCACAAGAGACCTCCTATAAAGAACGCTCATCATGAAAATCATGCTCTATGGCATAATTTCCAAATACCACATTCAGATCTCATTCCACTCCAGCTTTCAACATGTGCCTACTACACAAACTGTCCAACAACCTTTCTTCTAACTTTACACCTAAGACTACCATCATTTCAGCAGGAATTTCAACAAAATGCAATTGAAATACATGTTCTTATTTTCTTTTAATCAGGAGTTGTGCAGCAAAATACTGGCATTTCAAAGGCTCACTAGCATGTTTTTAGTCATTGAATTATTACAGATAATTCCAAATAGAATTTTTATCTATTTCCAGAGTATCTCCATGGCTTTACCCATCCACGTTCTGTGACAAACTATGTTTCTTTTTTTCCTCCACAGGAGAGATGTGATAGTGACAAAGGTAATTTTGGCCAGAAGTGATTGTCTACCTTCATCCCTGAGCCTCCATGTCTCTCCTCCACACCTCCTTTGACAAATAAATATCAGCGCTGTGATAATAAGTCATAAAACATTGCATTTTTTAGGATCTGCTTCTGCTTTGAGGAACCCTAAAGTACTTAACAGGTATTTCTAAAGTCCTGATTGATTGCAGGTGGACAGCAGCCAAAAATAATACATCACAGTCCACAGCAAACTATAGGAACATAATTTCTGACAGAAGCAGTAAGGAGAGATTGAGATGGAAGATGTTGCCTGGGCTAGCACATCAAATTTTATATTACTGCTCTTCTCTCTCTCTCTCTGTCTTTTTCTCCATAGTTCATCATTATGTCTCCAGGGATGTGTTAATTCTATTTGTTGAACCGACTCAAATACTCTTTTCTGTCTGCAACAAACCAAAAATGCCATCCAACGTAAGATGAGGTTGTCATTTGTAGCCCTCAAATTTATATCTGAAGAGGACAACAAAGAATTGATACCTTCTCTTTCTCCTAGTTATGTTCAATAGCTGGGGAGATGAGGAATGTACTTGCTAATGGACTATTATGGGAAATCAGATACTCCACACTCCTCTAGTCTAAATTCTTCCCATGCTTCTCTTTCACCCCTTTTAAATCCATGACTCCATGGACTTAAGCCATGACTCCAAATCAGGATGGGCACTACTACCAGTCAGTCTATCATTCACAAACTCTCATCAGGTCATGTGAGGACCATGCACAGATTAATTAAGAGCATTTGCTCTTGGAATGCTTTGCTGTGATATGGAACATTATCCTCATTTTAGAGATGCACAGAAACAGATGTGTTCACAGTTACCCAAGATATACCCAGGACAAAGCTAAGAATCAAATATCAGTAGCCAAGTGTCTGATTGTTTTTACTGGATTGGGATGGCAAAAACCCAAAAAAATCTCAAGCCCTTTATAAGATTAGAAATAAGTTGGTTACACAATATCTCAAAATCAAAAGGCAATATATCACAAAGTGGAAACATGCCAATGCTTAATATTTAATTTACATGAAATATCTATGAAAAGACCATAAAAGGAAAACTTATAGCTGAGTATTTTGTATTATTTTAAATATTTTAACTATGAAAATATTGTGTATTTTGAAATACATATAATAGCTCATAAAATGAGATGTTTTCTTCTCTTTGCTCATGCACTTGAAAATACTTTATCTCTAAAATTCACACCAATATTTAAAAGTCCCAGTAAAAAAGTCTTTATTCATACCTCAAGATTAAGAAAACCCCCAATAATATAATTAGCCTGCCTTTGAAATAGATTTAAAGACTTTGAAAGCTATTTCCTCATGTCTCTAGGAGTAAATGGAAAATGAACACATTTCAGCACACAGACTTTGTTAGTGGGTATACCCCTAGTGCCTCTGATTACATCTGCATTATGTAGGACAGAAATCAAAATGAACAGAAGCCAAGCTGTGGTGTGAAGCTCAAGACTCCTCCAGCCGTGTGGACCTGCCAACTCACTCTCAGCCATATGAATTCCACAAGTCCTTTCCCCTCCCTGTCTACCAACAATGCCAGCCAGGCCTTCACGTGGTGATAAATCCAATTCTATTCCCTCATAAAACACAATGAGAAAGTGAGACTGAGTTCCTCCAATATCAATTTTAAATTCTGGGCATCATAAGCACAAGTTGTTAAGTAAAACATTAAAATTATCATTACTGCTTTAATATGGGACTTCGTGATCTTTTGTCACCTTACAAATGTGCCAGCAAACAAGATTTTGCTTGTAAATTAATTTTTAATGTATTTTGGTGGCAATTGTTTGGCACTCATGAGGGATACTCTGGGGAAACTGAAATATCGATGCGTTTCCTTTGTTTCTAGCACAAATACACCCATTCACCTCTATCTCACATATAAGATTGGGCTTTGTGATTACTGTCTGTTTCATTCTGTTTAAGCATTGCTGAAAATAAAATAAAATTAAATCAACTGTAAGAGAAAGCAACTTCTTGTCTCTAAAGTTTTGAAATGACTGAACTGTCTCATATTTAATAATTCAGATTCAGTCCTTTAAATTTTGTCCAGGAAAATAAGATGTTCTTTATATTTCAAAGATGTCTTCACAAAAGTCTGTAGTACTGGGTTTTCTGACGCAGAGTGATTATAAAACCCCCTTTTGTTCTCATAACTTCATGATGTATATCTATAACTCTTTCTTGTTTGTGAAGATAAGACCAGCCTTGTCTCTCTAAATGCCTTTTCAAAGGAAGATTCACAGTTGTTTGACTTTTGATCTGTGTGGCAACTAGCTCGACCACCTGCACTGGGTTTGAGCAGTTACTGAGCTTGCTTTGTACCAGCTTATGAACACAGCAAGCCTTTGACACCAGAACAAGCCGATGTGTGAATACACCAATTTACAATGTAAATACAGGGTCCAACAATATGGGCATCTTTAATGACCAAATGTGTAAAGTGCATATATTGTTTACTGATTATATCATTAAATAAAACAGATGGCTCATATTCTCCGTCCACCTACAGTGGATTAAAACACAATGGTGTAATAGTCTGGTAAACTGGTAATGTGAAACATTGCTTTGTACTGGTGTAGTGGCATAAATAGCTGTTCACAAATGAGCTACAAAGCCCCACTGCCACTAAGAGTAATTAGCTTAAGGCTGTACTGAAAGAATGCTACCTCCACAATCAACACGTGTGTGCCATTCATGCTGAAAACTGCATTTCAAACATACAGCAGTGACAGAAAGTAACAAGGAAGTTTCTTGGCATGAATAAAGTAGACCATATGCTTCCCAACATCCAGGCAAGATTGGACACACTTAGAATCATGTTTCTCAAACAATTCCCTGTTTAAACACATTATTTGTGGCCATGATAAGCATGTCAGAGAAAAAACGGTGGGTGGGGTTTTTTTTCACTTACACAAGCATTTTTATCAGGAGGAAGGTGGGGAGTTGGTGCAAAAATAATTTTACAATGCAATTGTTTTTTCAAGAAGAAAAATTAGTGTTGCAGTCTTAAACTATCAGTAGATCTACTAAATAAGTAAAAGAAAATATGAAGACTTTGCTCTCACAGATGTTACAAAAACCTGGGTTACACTTTGGTTAATATAGCAAATTCCAAACTAAAAAAGAGCTCTGAGGTAATAAATGCTGCACAGTGAGATCCTGCACAAACTGAGAAAAACACAAATTTTACAGAGAACATAAATACCAGTGTTTATGGCAAAATAGCTTTTCTCTGTCTTTCTCATTTTTCACAATTTCCACATTGACTTTTCTTTGCCTTCTAGATTAGATTTAAGTCAGAGAACTATAGAACAGCTTGGGTTGGATCTAGTTGGATTAGTTAAAGAGCCAGTAAGAATTAGGAAATTTTCATCCTTCCTATCACCAAGTAGACTAAACAGTCTCTCACTGTATGGCCACACTTTCTCATTCATGACTTTTTTATTCTTCAGAGAGCTGCTCAGCAGGTTAGTGTTGTGTGAACATTTGTTCTGCCGAGTTTTAAAGGTCCAGTAAAACATATTACATGCTACCAGGGATATAAATTCTTCCTCAGTTTTGGTACTGTCCCACAGCAGCACTAATTTATCTGCAACAAACTCTGAGTGATCCCCCATTTATGGCCTTTTTTGCAAAACTACAATAATAACAGCAGCAGCAACTACAAAACACCACCCACTCCACCCCAACTAAGCTTTGCTCAAACCAAAGGAATTCCTTGTTCAGCCTTAAGGCCACAGATGAGCAAACTCATCTATGACTTGCAGGTTCAGGTCCTGGGTTCTATGGTAGAACATCACTGACTGACTTGAACAAAAATTGTACTCAGCTGAGTTTTCCTTTTCCCTTTTGTTGGTCACTTAACCTCTTATGCCTCTTAAGCACAGCCAGAAGTCTGACCTGCCTTATGAACTAGACTGAAAATGATCTAGTCTAAAAGAACTAGATAATAAGGACAAGATTTGATTGTCAGAGCAGTTTTAAATCAGTGTGATGACTTCATTGTTTTCTTAAAGATAAAGTTCTTAGTGTGCTATCAGAATCACATATGGATGCTGGAAAGCCACCACATGCTGGAAAGCCAAATTAACTTTGCTTTTATTAAAAGCCAACAATTTCAATCAAGTGTGGCAAGAAAAGTGCCAAGTGCCAGTGGAAATCATACTCAGAATGCACAAAGCAGGTTTTTACCTGACAGAAGATGAGGCAAATCAATATGCATTCCTCCATTTGTTTTCAAACACTACCTCTGTCGAAAATAATGGTGTGCCTATGCAAAGGGGTGGGAAAAATGAGTTAAAATCATGGGGTTTTGACACAATTACTGTCTTTCTTTCAGTGTTTAGAAGTGCCACCAAAAAAGTTAAGTTTTGGTATTCTGTAATTTTGACTTGCAAATGTTGCTTTCAGCCAGTGTAGTATACAGTCTAATTTTAGACCAGATATGCAACTTGATGAGAATGATTTAATTTTGGTGTCTATGTTTGCAAAGCTCCATGACACCTACACATGAATTGTTTGGAGAGGCTGAGCTTCCAAGATTTGCCTATTTGAACAACATCCAACTCTTCTATTTTTACATTCCTGTATCCCATCACAAGTCACCAGAAATCTCCTCACACGCACCGGCACATTAAACTTCTTTGTCTACCCAGGAAAAAGGATTTGGGCTAAACATTAGGGAAAATTTGGAAATGTCTGATTGAGGCGATGGGGGATGTTGATCAGTGGAGAACAGGCCAAACAAATATCTATCAGGATTAAAACAGAGTCAGTCAATCCTGCCTTAACAAAGGGATGAATTTCTGAAATAATTTCCAAGCTGGTTCTATTTCCTTTGGAAAATATATAGATTAAAATGAAGTCACCCAGTGGCAAGATATCATACATATCTTGTATTCAGAAAATGTTACAGTCAGGAATTCATGGCTTAAACACTCTGCAACAAATAGAATGTAATAGTAAAATTCAACCTATATTGTTTTTTCACAGTTATAGTGTGAGTGGTATCAAGAATGTGATCCCTAATCAACTACTGGCGTTAAAGAGTTTGACTTAATTGATTTCTGAAAAGTTGTCTCAAATTATTTCAGCAATTACCAATGCCAGCTTTTGCTAACAGTTTCTCTTCTTCACATAAACAATCGTACCATGTTCAAAACACATTCAGTACTTCACTGTTCCTAAATATCACATCAGAGAGAACTCATCCTACTGGAATCTCCTTGCAACTACTGCAGGAAAGCCCTGCACTGCTTATGCTGATATAAGACATGACTTTTCATGGAAGCATGTCATGGGATACCTGTTGTGGTTCAGACATGACAATGCTGGCTGTGAAATGCCTTTTGTTTCACTCATGACACCGTGAACCTTTCTAGGCTCTAGCTGCTTAATGGTAGGCAACATATCCCAGTACAGAAAGCAGCCACAAAGGGTTACATGATACTTAACCTATCATGATGCTTTACATTGTTGGTATATGCAGTCTAGGACTAGCTAGGATAATTATCCATTGGGATCCTGCTTTCCTGCAGAAACACAACTGTGTGTTAATGTTCTTTCCAGCTGTTCAGCTGGACACGAGTAGACAGAAGGGGAGCAAATGAGATAGCAATTCCAGATGACAGAAAAGAGGGAATGGAGAGGAGAACAAAAACCATTGTACACTTAAAAAGGAATGGAGAAAGAGAATTAGAAATGTGGTCTGAAGAATGCTGAGAACCCTGCTCATAATGGAGATAGTGTAGTCAGCCTGACATGTAGATAAAGCTTTCCAACCATCTGAAAAATAAAACAATGCTACCATATAAATGCTCTTACCTCACTGAATGAGGGACATCCCCTTCTAAAGCTGCCTGGGCACAAGGAGATTAAAACACTGGCTTATTTTATCCTATGCATTTAAGTAACTAGATGTAAAGATCAATCGTGATGTTCCTTTTTTCTTCCAGGTTTGAAGAAAACTTAACTCTGTATCACTTAGGTTGTTAGAGATGAAGGTTTGCAAATGCTACGGTGGCATTAAACTAATCCCAGCTACATGCCTGCAATGTTGAAATTGGTCCCTTTCTGTAAAGCATTCAATACCTGTGGCCTGGAACTCTCCATGTACACTGATGGCTGGTGGTTAAATAGCAGCTCAAAAGACTTCTGCACCCTCCATGGTGCACGAGCTGAACAGTATTTCTAACACTGAAGTAGGGCAAGATTTTTCAAAATTATTGTGGAAACAGCACGCACATAACACTGTCTAAAAAAGATGAGTAAGGTTTAGAAAATGGTTTTCCATTGATTACTAAAAATAAGAAATGCATCTTACATGCATCAGATTACATCATACCTAAACTAAGAATGGGAACCCCCATTGTCCCATACTATTTTAAAATATTTGCTGTTCAGACCTAGAGGTACATTTCCTGTTTTTTGGTTGGACTCCTAATGATGAAGAATGCTCACCCTTGGGAATTTCGTTGATGACACATTTATGTTTTCCAGATGTTTTGTCCATCACTTCAACAAAGAAACAAGGTTTCTTTCTAAAGTCAGAGACAAAGCGAGGAACAACTAGGTACTAATTAATGCCAAGGTTTAGTCTGGAATAACAAGCAGTATGTTCCTCATCCAAGGACTAGATTGCGATTAATAGCACTGCAGAGCTTATCAGTTTCCTTCTGAAAAGATTCAACACTTCATAACTGATAAAGGTTAGCTGCATAACAAAACACAAATGTACAATAACGTAAGAATAAAATAACTACATTAAATGCTTAGAAGTCAGGAAAATGATAAAAGAAGTTGGTATATTGACAGTAACAAGCACTAAAATACCCTATGCATATTTTACAGCTTCCAGTTAACAACAGAAATATTAAGGACATGGCTTGCAAGGAGCACAATAAAAGCTGTGTTGCCCCAAGAGATGACCCAGAATCATTCTGCCACTTACTCCCCCCTATTCAGCCTCCCTCAAGTTAAGGAATTCCTCCACTGGTTTAAGTTAACCATATGCTTAAATACGCTCCCGAATCAAGGTCTAAATTACTGGAGTAAATAGCTGCAGCTGTACATATTCAACATTGAGCAGACATTTTGCTTGAGGATTTACTATTTCAATCATTTTTCAGTGTAAAAATACATCTTGAAGTGAAAATGGAAATATATGTACAAAACGTTGCTGAAACAATTCCTACTCAAACTTCTTTTGGCTTAAGACCAAATATCCTGGAAAGAGGAGCTCCTCTATTAGCATGAAAACAAGGCAAATGTAGCTGTATGTTAAAATCCCACTCTGGATCGGTGATACAAAGATCTGCCTTCAGAAAACTGCAGAGACTCAACAGTCATGGCCAAGTATGACTGAAACAAGCTTTAGCTCAGAAGAAAATCGGTTTTTTGTCATGGACTTTTGGGGATGGAAACAGAGATTGCTAGGGAAATAGGGAAAAACGCAGTGGTAACACTCACTCTTTGTTTGGGTTGTGTCCACAGGGACATGACTGTCCCTGCTGCTGTTCTTAACATATGGAAATGTGGGCTTTGTAGCCAAGCAAGGAGGCAGAACAGACATCCTTAATGTTGCACATCTCTGTGAGCAAGAGAAAGCAATAAAGAAGTCCTGTGCATGCACTGCTGAATGGCCACAGCCCAGGTCAGTGGGTGGAGGCACAGCACCCCATGCCCTGCTTGAAGAATTGCCCTATACCCTCAGCCCAACGACCACAACATCACCACTGCTGAGGCTGCATGAGAACTATAGAAAAAAACCACAATCCTTCCCCAAACTCTGAAGGACAATTCTAAAAGTCACATTTTAAATCACCTCTGCTTAGGACCAGAGCCAATGGACACAAGTTGGATGCTGGCAAATTTCAGTGAGACACCAGGAGAATTTGCTTATTTATGCTGTTACTGGAACAGATTGCTCAGAGGCATTGATACCTCCAGCCTTGGATGTGTTTAAAATATGGTTCAAGAAGAGTCTGAGCAATCTACTCCAATGAGACTTGCTTTGAAAAGGAGGTTAGACCAGATGACCTCTAGAAGTCCCTTCCAACCTGAATTGTCCTACAATTCTGTGAAATGCTGAAAAATAACTGCAAGGTCTGAAATATCCTGGAGCTCAAAAGTAGAACAAACTTTGACTAGCAGTGATGCAAGAAGTAGGACTCCCAGAATTTTCCTGGAAAGAGTGAAGAAGCTTCACCAGAACTGGCATTCCATTTCTGACTGCAGCCATATTGGTCATGCAGCTGTTGGCAAGTCATATAACTTATTACCTGAGAGCTGAACTGATCCCTTACTGCCTCATTTCTATCAGGTACAGGTAGTATCTCTGTCCTGTTGGGAAACAAATTTTAAAAGTCTCTTTTATAAATGCAGATGAATTCATAAGCTTCTTAAAACATCATTGATAACAATCCAGAACACTGAAATCTGAAGAATAAAGAGTACTTTTGACACAAAAATTTCCTGGTGAACCAGACAGGATAAAAAGTTGTTCTGGAGTGTAGCAGCTATTCTTGTAAAATATCTTCCCTCCATTCAAAGGGGGTAGACAGAACTTATCTGCTAATTGAAAAAAGATTCAAATCTACTGAAATTTTTATCTGGTTACTTGTAGGTTTGCTTGTTTCCCACTGGGCTATGTGTGGCTTGGAGACTTTCCAAATTCTTTTCTTATAAGCTTTTCTAGCCTATTGGCTTAGGATATAGGCAAAACCTTGAAGATATTTCAGAAGACAATATTTTCTACTTCTTTCTAGCACACTGTGCACTCCCCAATTCCCACTGGGGTACAGGCCAAGGGATAGAGTCCTGAGACAACCCATTCCAATGCCTCACCACACTCACAATAAAGAACTTCTTCCTAATATCTAATTTAAACATATTCTCTTTCAGTTTGAAGCCATTCCCCATGATCCTAGCAATGCCATGCCAGAAGAGGAATGCATTAATTTAGTAGCTGCTACAGCAAAAGAAAAAAGATCATGAATGTGTAGGTCATTTGTATGTGAGAATATCTAAAAACACTTATCACAAAAATACTCTTACCCACATTCCCGAAACAATATGAGACAACAAATTCCAATACATAAGGCTGGGTGCCTTACTGCCAGAGTAGCAAACTGGGATAGGAAGACCTGTCCCTATTATGCCACTGATTTCCTTAGTGAGCTATGGCAACCTATAAAACCTGTCTCTGCTTTTATTCCCCATCTCCAGAACATTTTATGCACAAACACATGGCCAGGGAATTTAGGTCATACAAAGGGAGTAATTTAGCCCTCTAGCTATCTAAATACCTGATCTCTTAATATATTCAGCCAGATTCAAAAGAGATGCTGCTTTACCTTCCCAGACAGTAAAATTAGAAAGAGTTAGGCATTAATTTGAAGCACAGGGTGTTAGCATGGCATATGACTTCAAGCATATCAGCAAATATAGATTGTGGGAACAGCCACTACATTGAGCAATGTTCAATTTAACATTACCTTTTCTGTATAATATTGATGTGGAGAATGGTCCTCCAGTGCTTTATTTTATTGGTTCCAGTAATTATGTAAAACATTGTGTGGTGTGTACTGAAGTATGCAGAAATCAGGACACAACTGCCAATCTGTGCTAATTATGTCTCTTCCAATTGTATTTATCTATTACATGCTGATTTCTTGGGGTCTATACTTCAAAATTCTTGTAATTAAACAAATTGGCGGTATGCTGAGGCTGGGATAATGCTAGACCCTTCCACCCAACAGTCAAAACCAAATTAAATTCACTGTAGGTCTATAAATTATGTGGTTTTAAACAACATCCTGAGAATTGTCTACTGAAAGCTGCTTCTATGCTGGCATTGCTTTTGGCACATTTACCTGACCTGAGCTTAAATCCTAACTTGACTTTGATCTAGATGGGTGACTCAGCTCAGCGTTTTTGTTGAAGAAAAAGGAAATCCAGTGCCTTTCTGACACACAGAAATATGGCGTCATGGTGTTCGACTACATAATCCTTTTGTCTGAAAAGAACAGCCCAAGTATATCTCAGAAAGATCATATTTTTCATTTGGCTTATGGAACACTTATAAACTGGGACTCCTAACTGTGATTCCCAAACACAAAACAAAGTCAAAGGTTACAGCATATGTTTTTGTTTCAGCTTCTCCAAATTACTTGCAAATGTATTCAAACACAATATGAGGAGATACTTTATTTTATTGAAAATAACAGACTACAGGGTGCTACAAAAAAGGCTGGGGTACCTCAAGCATAAACATGGAAAGAATACATTGGTTTAGAAACCCATAAATCCTTATTTGAATCTGCCAACCTGAAAGCCAAGTAAAGCCCGAAAAAACTATTTTTCCTAAATGCTATGTCTGATTAAGCCATACTATTAAATGACAGCTGAACTTTAACATTAATATGATATTATTTAAATAACTGCATGATTTTTTTTTACACTAAAATGATGAATGATTTTTGGACAGCTCAATTGACATAAAGCAAGAAACCCCTTTAATGAGATTTGACAAAATGGAGACATATGCAGAATATTCGTTACAGCTCATGTCGCAGAGCCCTTCCAGGGGAGACTTGGGTTTGGTTGGTGTCTTTTCTTTTCCTTCATTTTTTTATAGTTTATTTTGATTGTCTACAGTCACTGAACCATCCCTTTCAATTGCCACTTCCTTCCTCCATGGATTTTGAATTTAGCTTGTGTCATTTACATATTACTCTTAATCAGAGAATTTTATATGCTACATTTTGGAGTTGGAATTGTAAGAAATCAGTGGAATGAAGGCAGCAGGATCAGTCATTTTAACCTTTGTCAATTTGGTATACAAGGAACTAACAAAAGTGTTTTTCTGAGGAGACTTAAGGAGAAATATAGCCTGTGCTAAAGAACAACTTATAAAATTCCAGTTTTCAAATTTCCTAAGCCAAGTGACAAATCAACAATTCTGCTAAAATTTTCTCCTTGTTTTTTCCTTTTTTTCTTTTATAAGCAAAGTGCATTAAGCAAATACACAACATAAAAGCCTGTGGCAAGGGTAATTTCAGACTGAACTCTTCAGAGGCTGCACTAAACTCCTTTAAAACTGTGCTTTCTTAGCACCCAGCACCACTTATTAGAGGGATGCTTTTCTTCTTTAGGAAGCCGAGTATGTACAGAAATATGGACATCACAGAGAAGCTCAGGAGCTGTTTGACTGGGTAAAAAACACATGTCCAGAGGTGCCATTAGCTCAAAAAAATCTGTCTGAGAATGCACTGATGCACATTTAAGGGGAGTAATAATCAGTGGATAACTCCCTCCCTTCAGTCCCACATAGAGTTCTAGGATATTGCACAATTTTCCTTTTCGTATCACTTTATTGAGATCCCAGGGACAATTTTCATAACATTGAAAGTGTGGAAGAAACATGCTAAAGCCACAAGGGCTAAAAATGTGTCTTGCTCCATCCATTCAGGTAGAATTGGTAACATTAACCTTTTCTCTGCACATAAATTTATGCCGCCCCAAAACATTTACCAACCTTCCCATTTTAACAGGCAAAATAGTCCCTCAAAACACCAAATTCACTGAAGACGCACAGGAAATCACCATCAAAAAAGCTTAGTTTTCGAACACGCATCCAAAACCCCCCAAACAAATCCAAAGAAACAAAGATGAGAAATCATTACACAAGTGCTATCCTTCAAGCTACAGAAAACTCTTTCCATAGGCATGGAAAGCCTTCTATCATCCAAAGACATTCTACATTACGGCCTGGGTAAAAAAAAAAGTCAGGTGCATCAGCAAAATGTTGAGGTTGAAGTAAAATTGAAAATAAAGGCGCAGAGGGAGAGTAGAAGAAAAGAAAGACCAGAATGTCCCTACCTTGGCCTTACCTTCGCAACATTCCCGTCAAAATCCTGGAACTCTTCCCCAGGTTCGCATCTGTTTCTCTAAGCTGGGGAGAAAAGAGTCCCATTAAAGGTAAAAGGCACAGACACCCCATTCTGTACAAAGGACAGGTGTTCCTACAGTCACCTGAGTCAGCTTCAGCCTTAGCACACAACAAGCTCATAAAGCCACCAAAGCTCTGGAATTTAAAAACACTTTGTTTTGTTTTCACTTACATAAATATGAAACCCAGGGAAGTTAAGTCATTGAGGCAACAAAGGTGAGTCAGGATAAAGAGCAAAAGCTTTATGAATAAAGGGTTGCAGGTAGAAGCTCAATACATTGGAATCCATAATTCCCATGTCTATGTGTATTGTTTGTGTATATTAGTGAAAGGATCAAGGGATGAAGAGACAGCCTTATGCTGTGTTCCTCATGCTTTATGAAAAAAAAAACCATTATCTTTCTTTCACTGTTTTTCAAAGACTGTAGTTTAAAGAAAGAAACAGAAATACAAAATATATCCTTTTAGCAATTCTGTGTAAAAGAAAATGTCTATACTACTGCACCTTAAATACAGAACTTGAACTGACCTTACAGCAGCCACCTCTGGCCAGGGTGCTCAAATGCTTTGTGAATAGGATATACACATGTACAGAACGAAGAGCTGAGTGGTATATATGGTGGAGTTTTTTCATGTAAGGAACTCTCACTCAGTGAAATGACCATTTTTGTAGTTTATCAGGACAAAGGAAACCTACAGTTTACAGCTACACCTAATTAGCTGGCTTGTTCTACAGCTCTCAAAAATATTGCAAAATAGGTAAAAAATGAAGTAGAGTAGATGAAAAGTTATGAAGCAAATGAACTTCATGTTTATTTCTATTGTTTTTAAAAAAGGATTAAAATGTCCCCTCTCTATAGGAAGATTGGAGTTACTCTCCTATCACCTCTTTTGCCACTAGCAGCTACTTAGAGACATCTTTTGACATTTTAGACATCTTGGAACCAGTGGGACATCAAAATCTACTCTAAAAAGATAATGTAATGATTATTACTATTTCGGTTATGAAACAGCAGGGACCATGATAACTAACGTGCCCCAAAACACAGCTGTGTGTACATACATAAAAACATTCTTCTCTTCATGAAAGCTGAATATTTACCTCTTCATTAACAAATCAGATTGAAAGGATTACCTGAATCTTTGACTTCTGACTGAAAAAACTTTGTTGCAGTAGACAAAATGCATCCAATGTTACAAATCCATCAAAACAGTAATACTGCCAAGGAGAGTGGCAGTCTTCCAATAACAATTACCTTCACCATAACAAACCACTATTATATCTTGAATATTTGAACAGCAGCATTATTAAACCCACTCTCTATTCTGGAGCACAATACAGTAAATATTTGCTGCCAGATTTAATGCTTATTACTGAAATCAGTAGGTGATGTGACAATCAGTGTCATATAACCTTTTTGCATAAATTTCCTCTTTATTCTTCTAAAAGCTATTAACAAAATACCAAGTAGAAGCTGGGACTGGATAACACCAATCAAGTCTTGCTCTTAGCAATATCATATTCAGTGGGAAGGCTTGCACTAACTCTCAGATCTCTGTAATTATGTGCTATGATGGAACAAAGATGAGTATTATATTCCAGGGAGGCCATTCCCTCATTTTTTCCTGATTCATCTAGACAATTCAAGCTCCAGAAAAGCAGTTTAGCCTGGTTTGACACAAGTAACAGAAGAAAAAACGTCACAATAATTTTTAAAAGGCTCATTAAAAAGCCAAGTTCTTATCTATGCTAGAAGGGATTCTGAAGTACAAATGTATGCTTTACATTGGTCTTTTATTATTCATAAAGATGCATTTAACACTTGGGGCTTCTCCTCCCTTTTCACAGAAAAGTAGCGCTCTCCTTTTTACCATTAAATGTTTGATCCTAACTTTCCTCTCTTGCTGCAGGATTCTACCTGACAGCTAGAATCAGTGCTGATAGTTAGGCAGGGGAAGCTGAATCTTAGAGGTTTGACAAACTCCTCTAAGCAAGACGACCTCATGTTTTTATGGTAATAAAAAACCCACAAAATAAGCGAAAGAAACATTAAAAAAGAAACAAACACGTACACATATAGTTGGAAGATATCTAGCTACCTCCCAAGAGAATGCTAAGAAAACACCTTTTCTTCCTGCTTTGGCAGAAAAAAAACCCACATGAAGAGTTTCAAACAGTAAGTTTGTTTTTATTTAAAACTGAATCATTTGATTGCAGTTCTTCTACCATTTCTTTACCAACACCAGCACACCACAGAAGTGTGGAATGGAACTGGTGGAATATGAACCTCTTAAACAGAGTATGTTTCACAGAACTGCTGTAGTGAAAACAATTTGAAGCAGGCTTTGATATTAGCAATGGCAAATCTAGATGGTCTTTAAAAGTAGTACTATTCTTAATAGTATTAAGAATAATAATGAGAAAGCAGGAAGGTGAGCAAGATGCTGACATTGGTATCTTGTCTGCCTTATAAAAATTTTGAGGTTTTCCTAAAAAATGTTGCATCTTTTAATGTCCTGTATAGTCCAGTTAACCTATCTGACTTGTAGCAGAGCTTTTATTCTTTTTCTTTGCCTTCAGAAGAAAATAGGAGCTTTACTCTACAGACAGGAAAATTCATATATGTACATTTAACCAAACCATTGAGATGTTTATTTATTTACATTTTGCTTATAAAAAAAAAAAATCTTCCTAATTTTCACAACATTGAACTGTTAAAGCTTACCATCATACTCAAGTTGGCAATTTCATTCCAGAAGACAAGTTAATTGATAAGATAATAAATACTCTATATGTTTAATGTACATCTATAGTGCATTGATAAAGCACCCTCTCTTCTGGTCTTTCAAAATCTCCAGATAATGGGAAACTAGCCAAATTATCCAAAATCTCCCTGAAATGAGTGTATATAGACAGCTGGAACAGGTCCACCCATATGGCTCTACTAGAGAACTTTTCTGAATTCCCTAAAGAAAATATTTTTAAGTAGTTTCTGATAAAAACTTGAAATTGGAGATCTTCCACTATGACAAGAGGTTTTTTTTACTGCACTGTGGTGGAGTGTGTATGTACTGCACTTTCCTAGAATATCCTTCTTATTTTTAATCTTGCTCTTTGCATCTTACAGGTTTTGCCATCAAAGAAATTTGCTCCTCAGGTGGAAAGCAATGAAAAGGAAAAGTTATGCTATGAACCATGTGTACATTGAGTGATCAGAACTACATCCCTGGGACATATAGGATCAGCAGAAAGGAATACATGGCATTCATCTCCATTGCCTAGGTTTTATTTGTCCAGCTAGAAACACAAAAGCATTTCAGACTCAGCAGTCACTGGGGATGTAAGGAGTGGAAATGAAATAAGACACCAAGTTGCCAGAACAAAACTTGGTCAATCGTCACAATTCTTAGTTACATTTAGTGATCTAGCTATTTTAGTGTTTTAAAGTAGCTAATGCCCAGCACTTCAGAAAGCAATTGGTACAGCTGGCAGAAAATGCCTCATTAATGCTGTTGCAGGAAGCTTTACTAATCAAAGCTATCCAAGTAAAGGAACTCCCCGGGACAGATGAAGGAGTTTTTTTAAGTGCCACTGGTCAGTTAAGAGTCAGCTAGGAAAAAGCTATTTTTCCTAAATAGATGATTTCCTAAAGAGATGTGTGGGAGAACTCAGCTTTGGAAAAACTGGGACACTTGGTAAAGTATCTGAACAACACATCATGGACAGAAAGTCCTGGCTCTGGGAGCAGAAACCAAAGACAGAGAGGCTGGGTTCCCACATGGGAGTTTTCAGAGAACTTGTACACATTAGATGGGATGGGCTTCTGAGCATCTCCACTGACTCTGCCCAGCAGAGCTGATCCCCACGGAGGCCACATGAGCCAAAAGTGACACGGATGTGTTACCTTGGCTGCAGAGACAGAGCAGCAGTACCTGCTCTTCACACAGACCTGCCTGAGGGGCTGTTATTTGCATCTGCAGCTACAAAGAGTAAGGTTGCTCAACTATTAGAAGCTCACTTATGATACTGAACTGTTTCATAGGAAGCCCAAGAAGTCATTGGATCTGACAGTGCAACAAACCCTTAAAAAGGACAGAATGCTGACCTAACTGTCATAGTGACAGAAAATTTGCTTCCAACAGCAGATTTGGTGACTACAGTGTGACTCCCCATCAGAGAGATATTGGCAGGATAGGGCCCATGTAAGACACTTTGTAAGTTCTCCACTGCAGATGGTGATTATGTCTCATCTGGACTATTTTTGCATGCACAAAGAACTTGCCCAATGCAAATAAAATGCAGAATCAGCAATTACTTATTATCAAACTTACCCTTTCCCGAGCACGCTGGATCTTCTCTCTGTCATGGCTGAGGTTTTCGAGCATCTCCTGTCCAATCTGCTCTGCATTAAAAAACAAAAATGTAAATCATGAAAAATATGGCTTGTGACTGAAAGGCCTTAAAATGCCAAGTTAGATTCTAACAAGAGCATTTAATACATGTGGTAGCCTAATCACTCCTCCTAACTGCAAAGAGGAATACATCATTATACTAAATTTTAAGTTTTTCAAACAACATTAAACTGAATAAGCAAACCAAACCAGAAGCTGCCCCTCCGCAGCCTCTTGAGGTTGTCTAGGCCCTGGAAATTGCTGCTGACCTTTGATCTGTGAAACAAAGGAAGAAGACTTTCAGACTTGCTCTAGATGCTGGGTGCTCATACTTCCTATCTACTCCTTAAGCCCAAGGAAGTCAGCAAGCCTTTGCTAAAACACCAGCCATCCTTGTACATCTAAAGACACAGAAGTCATATTAGAAGAAAACCTCTCTCAGTGCCTCTCAGCATTTATCATTGATGCTTAAATGAAAGCTTTTTCAGGCTCAGCCCAGTGACTGGTGTTTGCTTTGCTCCACCATGGACTGTTCCTGGCTGGCTTAGAGATAGGCTGTAATCTCCTGATGTTTTCAACAGCAGACAGAGACGTTAATTTATAGTCATCACCGTTTGTTTACACAGGGGTTGTTTCCTTCCGCAGCTTACGCTGAACCAAAGGTTGCTAAATTATAGTGGAGAGGCCTCAAGATATGGTACAAAGACAACACAAGATGCCAAAACTTTACTCTTCAAACAGCTTCAATCAAATGCTTCTCTAACACTGAAATATTAGCAGCAAGTATAGAGAAGAGATTTTATCTTCAAAGCTCTATAGAAATATTAAGAAACCCTCCCTGTATTTCCCCGAAGGAGAAAAATAAGTTAAATCATTCCCATTTTACAGATGGGGAAGCAGGCAGAAGGAGCTGAAGCAGCTGTAGCTTTGCCTCAGGATACACAGCACGTGTGAGACAACCAGCATTTCTGTGCACATTCATTTAGGGTACTTAGCAGGCTTACCAGAGATATGAACCAAAAAAGTAAAACTACAAAAACATGGCTTTTTTTCTCCTAAACAACAAATAAAAAAGCCTAGCTCTTGTTCTGGTGAGTAAGTGGGACCCTAAAATGTCATTATTCAGGGAGCCTTGGGAAAAGGTTCATTAAAAATTCACCAATATGTTAGTAAACACAATTATGATTGGAGTTTTTTAAATAGATACAGTTCATTTTCAAGGAACAATCCAAAGTAGAATCACCTCAAACTTTAAAAGTTTGAGACAAGCAATGTTATTTTTAAATCCATTTAACACAAAGTACACAGTCTGCCAGATAAAGTCTGAGGAAATTCATTACATATATATTTCTCTATCAGTTGCCAAGTATAGTACAAGTAAGATAAATATTTCCTCTGACCACAAATTGACATCCTCATTATGCTATCTTGTCCCTCTTGGCTCGCTGCTCTTTACTTTTAGCTGTATATACAATGCCTCCCAAAGGTGAAATGTGGTAAGATACATGGGTTTGGAGTTAAAAAGGCAGCACAGTGCAGAGCAGTTACACAAATGGCAGCCTCAGAAAGTGATTCACGAGAGCCTTCCCTACCTTTGCATGTCAAAGGACAGAATGGGACTATACTGAGCTTTTCCTCATTAAAGCACTCAAAATACTGTAATACACAAACAGATATATGTGTTCGATATAATGTAGGGGAGAAAATAACCAAAGCAAAATCTCTTAAAAGAGAGGGGAAAAAATCTACAAGTTACTAACCTAGTAGCGTGAGGTGAAATGATAAAAAGTGTATTTAGTGCTAAAAATTATATGTATGTTTGCAGACATAAAGGAGTACGAGGTGCAGATCTTCCTTCAAAGGAATAAGATAAAATACATGGCTAAAATGGTTTGGTATCTCATGAACAAAGCTCAAAAATATCTTTGTAGGAAACAGTTTCATTTTTATTACACCAATTTTTAAGCAAGTTACTGTGGGTTTGTATTTTTTTTTTTTCATCTTCTTCCTGTCACTGGCAAGTTCACACTCTTAGCTTTTTATAATGATTGAGTTTATTTTCCAACCATCAATGTGACAGCAGCATCAACTGTAAGTGAGGGTAAAACACCGTCACTTTGACGAATAGTGTATTTTCCTCTCATTGTCGATGACTGAAGACATCAATAAATAAGGAAGGAGAGCATGTCAGCCAGAATATCACAGAATGAATTGTTGATATGACACTTAGGGATTAAACCTTCAGCCATGAAGTTCAACCTAGCAGAGGGGTCTGAGAACTGAGATAGTTGCGTTTCTTCCCAGCAGCCTCTATAGATAAATAATTGGACGGATCATCAATTTTACAGGAGCAGCTTTACTCTACATGCACTTTTGTTGATGATCTTTGGCCTTTTTTGGGCTAAAATAACAACATAAGTTGAACAAAGAGACATGAAGGAGGTAACATAATCTCACAATAAGTTTGCAAACATAAATGTACACCTTTATCCTCTTCATATCCTCATTCTGCTTAGAAAATTCACTGATGACAGTGAAACTTGATTTTTAGCTAGAAGGTCAAGACAGTCAAACAGAAATATTATTACATAGAGAAAATAAAGTCTTCTCAATAATACGAAGACACGTCTCTTCACTTGGTTTGCAACTGAAAGCACCTGGGACTAGGAAAAATGTAGCATTAGCACACAGTACAACTAATTACAAGCTTGATATCATTGCTATCTGCTTGCTAACATTTTTCAGGTTTCTCCACGACTTTGATGTCTTCCTTCCAGTTAAAACATTCATCTGTGTGGCAAATTCATGCTTTTAGTGTGATGGTGCTGCATAGATCTTCCCAGCTAACATATAATATAACACTGATGAAGCTATCACAGTCATGTGAAAAGGTCAGCTTTATAAGACACACTGTACTGCAGATGCATGAATTAAGACCAATACACAAACTAAAGGGTGTTGCCTGTTGCCAGTAATGGTGTCATTTCCACAGAATCTTTAACAATGTCAATTATTTGGGGATTATGACAACCTTTCAGTCCTTTTGAATGGACAGTGTTTAGTATGGTGCAGACCCAAGTCCTACCAAAGACTGAGTGGTGCTGCCTCTTCTAACTGAAATTCCCAAAGAGATGCATAAAATTATGCTCTAAAATTACAGCTAAACTGTGAGAAGCAGAAGGGTGAATGTATTTACATCATTATTATCTGTGTACTGACAGAGGGCAGGAATATTTGATGGAGCAATTATTTCAGTCTTAAAAAATGCTGTGATGGCCAGAAAAAAAAATTTTTGAAAAAAAGACATAGTATTAACAAGCATCATCCTTAAATGGTGAATGCTAAAATCCACAGCTCTAAATGTATTCCGCCCTAAAGGTGTTTGAACAAAGTATGGGAAATGATCCTCTTTAGTGCCAGGCACTTCAAAAATGCCATGTTGTGAGTCCAACGCAAATGCTGCCTGGTTCTTTAAGACTATCTTATTCAAGAAAAACATAACATTTCTTATCCTAAAACACTGAAATTAATTAGTGGAATGAATACAACTTTCTCCATTTGAAGAAAAAAACCACAACAGCCTCCCCCCCTCAAAATGTAACAAATGCAAACCTAACTTCCCCCTCCATGTGTGCACAAATTGGCACATGGTTTTAAACATTTATGTTGAGATAAACCCAAAAGACAATGATCACATCTAGCAATGCTTTGCACTCCTGAATAATCCCCTTCTTTGAAATTTCCTTGTAACCTGTATGCAGTATTTATTTATACATACAAATTGTAATTATTTAATACGTGGTCCACAGAGTTTTGATTTCTAATACCTACACACACACCAAGGGCGCAGCGTAAGTTGTGCTTGACTGGTTTTCTTTTACTTTTTTTGCCTCCAGCCATCTAAGAATTTATGTACTTTATCAGCTAAACTGATTCTGAAAGAGCTTTTTCTAATCACTCAAGTCAATAATACTTTCTTGCCCAAAGAATGACTAATATATTTACTCAAGAGACAGGAATGACATGGAATGAGCCTCTCCAGACTTTAGGATAAACAAACATGCATTTTTATGAATTTTGAAGACAGACTCCTCATTTTTCTTTTCATACGAAAAATAAAATAATCCAACATATTTTATAGAGCATTTTTTTCTCTCGAAGTGTACCCTGTGTGTGTGCATATATATGTTTGTGTGTATATATATCTCCCTCTCTCTCTCTATATATAGATATGTATCTGTGTGTGTGTGTATCAAAGTGTCATAAGATGCAGCAGATACCTTGATATGATTTAAAATACAAAAAAAAGCTTAAAACCCAACCAAATCACAGAGAGGATGCCTGGAAATTTGATTTGCTCAATCTCACCAAATATATAATGGAGGCATCTGAGCTATATAATTAAAGGTTGGAAAATACAAATTAATTTACACTGAGAAATGCAGAAGTTCATGTTAAAAATCAAGATGGCTGTTCTAGAGAAACATGAACTACATTATAAAACCCACTGTGTGTTGGTCAGAGTAGGAGTGGAGAACAGTTCCAGGATGAGATCCCCAGCCCTGCCTAGTAAGCAGTGACATTTGGGGGGTGCAATTGTGTGTTGTCTTTGCACTGAGACATTGCATACTGCGCAGATGTAACTGAAGCTTATAGAGGATTTTTGGAAATTATGTTGACACAGGCTGGAACTTTTTTTTTCCTTAAAGCCACTCCATTTTGGACAGGTTCAAAGTTTTGATTTTAGGAGACTAGGATAAATCATCAACAGCAGTGTCTGGGAAAAAAATACTAGAAAGTGTTAAAAGCTCTCTGTTCAGAGGTGACAGCAAGCAGATTTACAAACTTGGAAAATACAGACTGCAGGAGTTGAAGAATTCAGGGTTGAGTCAAACACCTCACACTTCTGACAGCAGAAAGTTAATAAAGAAAGTGATGACATATCTTGAAGTATAGGGACACAGGTAAAAGTCCAATACATTCCCCAGTTCACAGCTGACATATTTACATTGAACAGCTGATATAATTAGAAACAGAAGGATTTAGATAATTAAAGTTATTAAAAAACAAGTACAGGGTAATACAGATAAATTAAGGATAATGTAACAGCCATAAGTCAATGGAGAGACAATTTGTAGAGCATTAACAGCACAGTGAAATATGAGTTAGTGCTCAAATGCCTCAAGAATCTGCCATGAAGATATTAATCTGCATGCTGCTAAGTGGTCAATTAGCACAATAAAATAAAACTTAGCTACTTTTTATAGGGATTAGTTGGCATCTTCTGCAGAAGCAAATGCCATACAGGTGGAAAGAGCACTGACAATCCATAGCATTCACAGAGGACATCCAACACTTCCAGAGCTGTCAGAAGTTCAGTTGCAAGAGAGAATAAAAGAAGTTGCCCAGTCTGACTGTAGAAGCAAGTAACATCTAAAAATACCTCCCAAACTTCCAAAGTCCAAGATGTCCACCAAAGTTAAAATACAAACATTTTTCAAATGAAA